>NC_083872.1:93641683-93766683 GCF_032452875.1 Bos javanicus
GTACCAGGCTCTGTGGAGCATTAAGGATATGCTGTATAAGTCCCTGGTACTCCAGAGTATGACTCAAGCCTATCTATGAGTTGCATTGCTAAGAGCCAGCTGGAGGAGTAAAGGGTCACATCTTGAAGGGCTTCTGGGGCTTCCCTGGTGGCTCAGACAGTAAAGAATCTGCCTGCAGTGCAGGAGACCTGGGTTTGATCCATGGGTCAGGAAGATCCCCTGAAGGGAACTGCAACCCACTCAAGTGTTCTTGCCTGGAGAATTCCATGGACAGAGGAGCCTGGAGAGTGACAGTCCATGGAGATGCAACAGTCGCACACAGCTGATTGCTGATTGACTATCACTTAACATTTGAAGGGCTTTTATGCCAGCTAAGGTGTTAATACAAACAGTAATGAGGCACCAAGAAATACTTCTAAAATGGCAAATTTTTGAAAGATTACTCTAGTGGAAGTATGCAGAAAGAACTGGAGAGAAACAGTTTTTTCTGGATGCCCTAAGACCAGCTGGCATAATATAATTTAGAATAGTTTTGGAAGGAATTAAAGGACAATTTGGACCTTTCCCTAGATCACAGGGTGTAGAGTGCCCCCTTACTTTAAGGCTGTAATGGCCTTCCACTCTGCATTTCAGTCTGTTAAGCATGACTTCCCTGGTTGTTGTTGCTGTGTTTGTTGTTTAGTAACTAAGTCGTGTCCTACTCTTTTCTGCCCCATGGGCTATAGCCCACCCAGATCCTCTATCCATGGAATTCTCCAGGCAAGAATACTGGAGGGGGAAGCCATTTCCTTCTCCAGAGGATCTTCCTGACCCAGAGATCCAACCCGTGTCTCCTGCATTGGCAGGAGACAAAGCTATTGTCTTTACCACTGAGCCATCTGAGAAGCCCACCCTTCCTGTAGTTACCCTTCTTCTCTTTGTCCAAGAATTCTTTTCATCTGTCTCCAGGATGATATATAAAATCCACATTTTTCTAAGTATTTATTTGCTGCTGGACATGGGAAAGATGCACAAATACCAATATGTTTAGGAAAGCCCAGTGGTAGAGAGTCACAAATCCTAAGAGCACACAACAGGAGATGATTCTAGTTCTATAAAAGCCACATATTTCCAGGACAAGGTGATTTATGTCACAGTTTTTGAAACTGCTAGTTTCTTGTGGCTCACTTAATTTTTGAAAAAACTAACTCTTTTGAGGTAGGCCTGATGCATCAGATTACCTGTCTCACATGTGTCATCTTAGCTGCATGAAGATACTAAAGTCAATCAAGTTAATCCATGTCAGACTGTTTTTTTTATTCTTCTTATTTTAACTTGAAGATGCCCCCAGTCCACAACTATTCAGAAGAGAATCCTGGTTCTGGTGACAAATTAAATTAATTCTGGCAAGAGATGATGGTGACCTGAATTAAGGCAGTGAAAATGGGGATGGACAGTGATTTAAGGGGTAACAAAATAGGGTGTTAACTTGAAGATACATTAGCTATAGGGTTAAAGAAAAGGCAGTGACTCATTCATACATTCATTTATTCATTCAACAAATATTTACTGGGTGCTGAAATAGGTAGAAAAGGCAATGGTGACCCACTCCAGTACTCTTGCCTGGAAAATCCCCTGGACGGAGGAGCCTGGTAGGCTGCCGTCTGTGGGGTCACACAGAGTCGGACATGACTGAAGCGACTCAGCAGCAGCAGCAGCAGCTGAAATAGGAGTGCTTAAATCCTGAGGATAGATTCTGTACTGATGTTTGACATACAGTGGTGAAAAATCAGATATGGTCCTTGCCCTCCTGAAGTTTATATTCTAGTTGGGAAAGAGGGAAAAAAGAAAGAGAGTGAAGTCACTCAGTCCTGTCCAATTCTTTAAGTATTCTCTGTTTGTTGCTGACTACCTGATTTCTACCTTTAGGCCCCAACCCTCCTCTGTGCTCCATGTTCATAGAACCACCTTCCCATCTAACTTCCATAGATGATGTCTGTTGGGAATTTCAACCTATATGACTCTAATGTTGCCATTTCCTTCTCCAGAGTATCTTCCTGACCCAGGGATCGAACCCATGTCTCCCGCATTGTAAGCAAGTCGCTTTACCGTCTGAGCCACCAGGGAAGTCCTAGGGAAGAGGGACATGCCCTCATCTGAAGGGAGTTGAAAGAAAACAGTAATTAACAATGACAATGAAAAGATATGAATCGTTTTCATTGATGGCAGGAGGAAAACTACAAGGATACTGTAAACAAAACTCACTTGGAAAGAGGCTACTTAATAAAGTCAAGTACAAAAGCTTCAGAGGGGATGATGTTAGTGCTGGAATCGGAAGAAGAGGAAGGAAATACTCATACAATGAAACAGAGGAAGAGTTTTCCAGGCAGATTTCTAAGATACTGAAGGAGGAAAGAGCATGACATAACGGAGGCACAGAAAGGTGTCTAGGGAGACTATAATATAGTGAGCAAGGGGTAAAGCAGTGTGGAAGGGTGTCATAAGATCAAGGTGAAAGGAATCGCGTGGATTCTGCTAGTTTTATAGGCCTTGATAAGAAGTCCAAAATTTTTACAACAGCAGAGCTCTTAGAACAAAAATGAAAGAGTATGATTGATCTACTCTTTTAAAAGATTACTCTGGCATCTATAGGTAGACTGCATTGGAAGGGAGCAGCAGCAGAACCAGAGAGACAAGTTAGAAAGCTCCTGTAGGAGACCAGGAAATTGATGAAGGTGATGGTGGCGGCAGCAGAGTTGATGTCAAAGGATCCCAGATCCATGTTAGCATTATAATGGAAGGCTCTAAGGTGTGGAGGGAAAAAATGTATTAAGAAGAGTTATACTTTTTTCCATTTATTGAGAAGACAAAGACTAAAGAGGAAATCAGTGGGAAGCAAGAGTGAAAGTTCTATTAGAGTCATGTAGGTTGAAATTCCCAACAGACATCATCTGTGGAAGTTAGATGGGAAGGTGGTTCTATGAACATGGAGCACGGAGGAGGGTTGGGGCATAAAGGTAGAAATCAGGTAGTCAGCAACAAACAGAGAATACTTAAAGCCAAAGGGCTGAATGAACCCCAGAGTAGAAATAGAGAAGTGAGGCCACAGCTGAGCCTCAGAGGATTCCTCTAGTGATTGTTAGAATAGTGCAGGAGGGATGAAGGAAGGGCCAGTCCCATTGAGAAGGTTGAAAACCTAGAGCGTGTGCTGCCAAAGAAATCAGAGTGGAGGATGTTCCCAGAAGGATTTCACAGTCAAGAATGTCTAGTGCTGGACTCCCCTGGCAGTCCAGTGGTTAAGACTCTGCCTTCCAATACAGGGGACTCAGGTTCAATCCTTATTGAGAAACTAAGGTCCCACAGGCCATGGGGTACAGCTAAAAAATTAAAAATAAATAAAAATGCACATATTCTTTTTTAAAAAAATAAAAGAATGTTGAATGCTGCTGTAAGGTGAAGATGAATGCACAGTGTAGTGAAAATGTTATCCACTCAGTCATGTCTGACTCTTTTGCAACACCATGGACTGTAGCCCGCCAGGCTCCTCTGTCCATGGAATTCTCCAGGCAAGAACATTGGAGTGGATTTCCATTCCCTTCTCCAGGGGATGTTCCCGACCCAGGGATCGAACCTGGGTCTACCACATTGCAGGCAGATTCTTCCCTGCCTGAGCCGCCAGGGAAGCCCAGTGCACAGGAACAATGCTACTGTTTTGTGCAGTTGGGTGAATAATGATGGCACTTTCCAAGAGGTGAACAAAAGAGGAGGAGCACGTCTGGGGCATGCGGCACTTCCCATTCGACATTGCTGCCCCTGGGGCCTCATCTCCATCCCTGTCATTTTGTAATGTCTGTACCACTTTGTATGAAGCTCTATTTATTTGGTATAACTAAAAAGTCAGGACTGTTAGATGTCATTTTGTCTGCCTTTCTAAGTTGGGAGGAAACATGCACAGGTGCCTCTGTCACTTGAAAGCTCCTGAATAAAAAGTGATCAGAAAGTTTTAGTTGGTTGGCAGGAGGGAGGGGGGAAAAGAGTGAGCAAGAGAAAGCAGAAAGAAAACTACTATTTATTGAGTACAAACTAGGTAACAGGCACTGCTAAGTGCTTTCTATTTCAATTAAATCACAGAAAGGTAAATAACATAAAAGTTTTACAAAATAAAAAACTAGCACTCAGTGAAGTTATTAACTTGATTAATGACATGTATGTGATAATTGAGGAAACAAGAATTTGCATCAAGCTCTGTCTTGTCCTGTCTTATGCGTGTGTACTCAGTCATGTCTGACTCTGTGATCTCATGGACTGTAACCTGCCTGCCAAGCTCCTCTGTCCATGAAATTTTCCAGGCAGGGGATCTTCCCAACCCAGGGTTTAAACCCATTGTCTTGCATCTCCTGCATTGGCAGGTGGGTTCTTTACCAGCTGAGCCACCAGGCATTGAACTCTATGAGACTCCAAATCCTGGCTCACTCTGTTTTGTGTTGCTGCCTAACTAGTTACTGGTACTTGGAATGACAGAGCCATGTAGGATGTAGGGGATTTGCAAGATTCCCAAGGCAGTATGCGGATACGATTGGGACAGACTTACATGCTGCTGGCTGCCTTCATCCCTAACCTCTCTGGGCATCTTCCCTGCTTATCTTCTCACTTCTATCACCTCTAATACCTACCTCTCATCATTGGTACATCCGGTCCCTGAGTGTCACACACCTGTCCTGTGTCCTGTCTCTTCAGACCCTCCCAGTAGACCTGTGCTAGAGTCAGGACTCAGTAGTGAGCTAGCTGGGTGATGGTGGCTCAGTTATCTCCATATAGTGAGCTCTCTTTATCTCATCATAAGTAGATAATTATTCCTACCTCATTCTGTTTGAAAATCTATACATAAAACCATCCACTATTCTGTCATACAAAAAGCATGAAATAGAGGTTTGAATGTGAAAATGTCAGAGAAGATGTGGCTAAATTTAAAAAGTTAGCTCAAGTTAATATAGGAAGAGAAGAATGAAGACCAATCGGGTCTCTTCCTCTTTTAGGTGACATTCATGTTTTTTTATGTCCTGTGTCTAACTAGATAGAAAGTAACCATTTGAGATCAAGGGTCATGATTTATAATTTATGCCCTTTATCAAAATGCCTACCACTTTATTGTGAAAACAGTGTATCATGATTTATATTGGTAAACAACTTTTGGATCGTCCTTCTTCTCTAAAGTTATTGCATACTTTAGGAAAAAGTGAAGTGAAAGTCGTTCAGTCACGTCTAACTCTTTGCAACCCCATGGACTGTAGCCCTCCAGGCTCCTCTGTCTGTGGAATTCTCCAGGCAAAAAATACTGGTGTGGGTAGCCATTCTCTTCTCCAGGGTATCTTCCTGACCCAGAGATTGAACCGGGGTTTCCTGCATTTCAGGCAGATTGTTTACCATCTGAGCTACCAGAAACACCTTAGGAAAGGAGGATTAAAATTGGTAAACCATGAGTAAAGAAAATTGATTGGTGGTACTCTAAAGCCTCCCAGAGACCATGCAACTCATTTCATGCTGGAAAGTAGCAACAAGAAAGAATTTTCCAGTGCCCTGGACCTTGGTGGAGCTCTTGTGAAGCTCCTTGTGATGAGTCATAATCGCTGAAACAGTCTCCATTGCATTGAGTGTCTCTGGCATTGATGCAGCTCATGGACTTCTCTTTTGCCATCAAGAGGTGTCCTGTAGATGGCTTTCCTTTTAGAAGCAACACAGGAAATCTCTTCTAGTGGAGGTTATATTTGTTTATGGCCATGATTCACATTATCTTCATAACTGCAATAATCTTTGTTAGAATGAGGCACTGTATTTGAGTTTTGATTATCAGATAAGCTTGAAAAATCATTTTCTTCCTCCTTTTCTGGCTTGATACATGACCTTCTAAAAGGCAGTTCAGTGAATTACCATGGTGCTCAGCCATACAGAAAAATTAGTCTAGAGAACTTACCACTGTGCATGTATCAATTCCAAAAATAAGCAAATTGTCCAATATGTACAGTAACTAATTTATGGGGAAAAAAATCACCCCTGGACAAATACTAAATTGCTCTCCAGATATTTAGAACCTGTAACTAGCCTGCCTTGAGTTCATGGAAGTGACTGAGATGACTGGAAAGAAACAAAAGCTTCTCATCATTTCAGTAAATAGCAATTAGAATAGCAAGCAGATGAAAATTGAATATCTTTTAAAGATGACCATATAATTGACAGTCTTGAAATTCATTTACAAATGTTAGTTAACAGTTTTAAACTGATATGTTTAAATTTTGTAATGGTTCGATTTTTAAATGCCAAATCAGAAGTAGAGATTTTTCAACTATATCTGAGGTAAATTATCTGTGTGCTATGCAAAACAGGCAGCAAATAGTATAATTGTGTTCATGAGTGGTTTGAGGACGTCAAATAAAGATGAAGAAGACACAAAGCTTGGCATGGTCTCTTATTGTATTTAAGTCTCCCCTTTGCCAAATAGAGATTTACACTTACACAGAGAGCCTTTTTTCAGAAAAAAAAACTCTATTTGAATTTATCTGGAAACTACACTTGCTACATAGGAAATGTTTAGTCTTATTTGTATATTTATTTATCACTATTCCCATGTAGTTTTGATTCTAATCTAACCATAAACTTTCCCAACAAAACTTCTGTGCTGATTGAAAGTAATGACAGTGTGTTTATTAAAGTCAGCAAATCTGTTATTCAAAACGACACCTTACCGAGGGGTCAGGATTTTATATTAAGAAAGAATGTCTGAAAGCGTGGAAGAAATGCTACTCATTGGGTAAAATTATTCTATTGCTGTGAAAATCAGACATTAATAATTCATTTTTCATAGAATCTGCACTTCTGGCTCTTGGGAAGGCGTAATCGTTTGAAAGGCCTACTAGGGTGAGAAGGAGCATAATGTGTCTACCCGAGGTTCACTTTAAAGCTAACTGACCCCTTGTACCAGGGAGCAGAAAGCAACCCCTGAAACATGGTACAGAGTCTCCTCCTAGTTAAAACCCAGTCTGCGTTAATGTTGTCTGTAACTTCTAACTTTAGCCTACATGGAATAAAAACAACAAAGCAGACAGAGAAGAGGGCCTGAAGCATGTCCTTCAGGGACCATGGGAAAGAAAAAAAGGAAAGATTTTGAAGGTATTCCACCTATCCATTCCAATTTTTCAACTTTCAAAATCATAAACTATGTCTTGTCTCCTTTGCTGCCCTACAAGTAGGATCGTCAGTAACATCTTTCTAAATTCCATACATATGTGTTAATATATGATGTTTATCTTTCTCTTTCTGACTTACTTCACTCTGTATAATGGGCTCTAGGTTCATCCAGCTCATTAGAACTGACTCAAACGTGTTCCTTTTTATAGCTGAGTAATATTCCATTGTGTTTATTTACCACAACTTCCTTATCCATTCATCTGTCAGTGGACTTCTACGTTGCTTCCATGTCCTAGCTATTTTGGACACAGTGGGGGAAGGGATGATATGAGAGAAGAGCACTGAAACATATACATTATGATATGTAAAACAGATAGCCAGTGGGAATTTGATGTATGATGCAGGGAACCCAACGCCAACACTCTGTGAAAACCTAGAGTGGTGAGACAGGAAGAGATGTGGAAGCGGGGTTCAAGAGGGGGTGAACATATATATATTTAATGCTGATTCATGTTAATGTATGGCAAAAACCATCACAATATTGTGATTATCTTTTAATTAAAAATATAAAAAACATAAATGAATTACTATGGTAGATGCTAGGGCTCTAAAAGATAAGTTAGACCTAATTCATGGGCTAGGAAAGTTCACCATCTGGACCATGGGACCATCATGTAACAGTTTATTATGATCTAGTAGTCTAAGGAGATATGTACACAGTGTTAGTTGAATAAATAAAACAGTAAGTTATACCAACTGGCCCAGGCCAGGAAAAGATGGCACCTGAGCTGAGTCTTAAGCAGTGACTAAGATTTAATCACGACACATTAGTGTGTTCTGGAAAAGGATTGGCATTTTGAAAGACAATCCACACAGAGAATGTTTAAGCAAAAACACTGAAAAAAAAAAAAAAAGCAGCATGGTTTTTGAGGAAACCAAAAGTGCTTTAAGTGCATAAGATGTCAGTTAGGGGAGTGAGTAGAGATGAGACAGGACATGTAAGTAAGGGCCAGATGCTGCGAATTTTGTAATATTAAGTTGCTTGGGTTTTGTTGATTAGGAACAGGAAGCTGCTAAATATGAGCACGTGAGTGATGTGGTTCCAGCAAAGGAGAGACAAAAATATGATACCATTTTTGTAGAGATGTACCATTAATATATGGGGCTTCCCTGGTGGCTCAGAGGTTAAAACGTCTGCCTGCAAAGCGGGAGACCCAGGTTCGATCCCTGGGTCGGGAAGATCCCCTGGAGAAGGAAATGGCAACCCACTCCAGTATTCTTGCCTGGAGAATCCCATGGACGGAGGAGCCTGGTAGGCTATAGTCCACGGGATCGCAAAGAGTTGGACACGACTGAGCAACTTCACTTCACTTCACCATTAATATATTAAACACAACTCATATTTTATTATCCTCAGCTTCTCTTGTGCATGCATGCTCAGTCACATCCAACTCTTTGCCACCACAAGGACTCACCAGGCTCCTCTGTCCATGGGATTCTCCAGGCAAGAATCCTGGAGTGGATTGCTGTGCCCTCTTCCAGGGATCTTCCCGACCCAGGGATCAAACTGGCGTCTCCTGCATTGCAGGTGGATTCTTTACCCCTGAGCCACTGGGGGAAGCCCAGAGATTGTGATGCCCATCAAATATTCTATTTTTTCCTTGATGTTTCTAAGGCCCCTTGCCTCTGGGGAAGACCAAGTGACTACTTCCATCAAAAAAAAAAGGGCAGCTGTGATGCAGGTTGCTTTCCCACTCAGGCAGTGAAAAGCTTTCATGGGATTCCCAGGTTCTGTCTTGCTTGTCATGGACGTTGGCAGTGTTTAGGAAGCTGAGCCTCATGCACCCAGGTCTCTGAGTGGAAACCTGGAGCTGAGTCCCTCACCCTAACATCGCTAAACATATGTGTAGCTTACGTTAAAAAAGCCAGCCTATTCAAACAAAGAGCCTCCTCCTTTTTCATTCCTTACTGTTTTACACCTTTCCTAGTTTAGGCCTCTGTGTGTGCGGACGTTAAGTCACTTCAGTCAGGTCGTGTCTGACTCTTTGAGGCGCTGTAATCTGTAATCTGCCAGGCTCCTCTTTCCATGGGATTCTCCAGACAAGAATACTGGAGTGGATTGTCATGCCTTCCTCCAGGGGATCTTCCAGGCCCAAGGATCGAACCCGCGTATCCTGCATTGCAGGCAGATTCTTTGCCACTGCGCCCCAGGGAAGCCCCTAAAGAGGACTAATGTTGTCCTTTCTTCTGCATTACAAGCTATTCCTACAAGGGTAACACTATTCAGAAAATAAAGACCTAAAATAAAAACAGTTCAGTTCAGTTCAATCGCTCAGTCATGTCCGACTCTTTGCAGCCCCGTGAACCGCAACACACCGGGCCTCCTTGTCCACCATCAATTCCCAGAGTTTACCCAAACTCATGTCCATTGAGTCGGTGATGCCATCCAACCATTTCATCCTCTGTTGTCCCCTTCTCCTCCTGCCCTCAATCTTTCCCAGCATCATCAGGGTCTTTTCAAATGAGTCAGCTCTTCGCATCAGGTGGCCAAAGTATTACAGTTTCAGCTTCAACATCAGTCCTTCCAATGAACACCCAGGACTGATCTCCTTTAGGATGGACTGGTTGGATCTCCTTTCAGTCCAACAACTACAAGGCAAAAACAATAATGCCATCACCAAAGCAAATTTTTTTAAAAATATGAAATATAGTTCTATCTGGGAAAGATTTGGGTCATTGTTTTATCTTCAGTTCAGTCGCTCAGTCATGTCCGACTCTGCGGCCCCATGAATGGCAGCACGCCAGGTCTCCCTGTCCATCACCAACTCCCGGAGTTCACTCAGACTCACATCCATCGAGTCAGTAATGCCATCCAGCCATCTACTTTAGTAAATTTTCCAGTGTTTCTAAAATAAGCCCATATTATTTTTATAATTTTTTAAAAACCTTTTAAAATTTCATTTTAAAAAATGATTTGGAAACTTGCCAGAAATGGACTCCCATGAACACTAAACAGAAATGAAGTATTGAATACTAAAGAGAAGCAGATAAATGTCATCTGATTTTTCAGACTCTAAGCATATATGTGGATTCTTATTTTCAAAGCTATCCCAATATCTGTAATTCTTTCCTCCTCTATTCTTTAGAGAACATGATCAAATACAGTATTATAATATCAAGTTATGATTATTTTATAGTTTGAAATAAAATATTTAGGCCATTTCTTAGTACTAAGCATTGCTTAGATACTGTGCTGCCTAAATCATGTTTGCATGTACTGAAAAGTAAAACATTAGTCTTGTTTATTTGCTTCATTTTGCTTTTCTCCAATAAGTTTTCCATACATAGCCTGCAAAAACATTCCCATAGAACTGTATATCGGACTAGAAATCTTTGATATTTAAAATATTTGCTGTTCTGTGAAAGCTAATACTCAAAAATATCCATTACATTTATGATTTTCACCTCAGATGTATAAGTCTAATGTATTTGTTGAATTTTTTAAGCAGTTTTGTTTTTCTAAGTTTTGAAGATATGATGAAAATATTGTGGAAAAATTAAATTAGTATACAGGGTTATGATGGAAGGTTGATTGCTTTTACCTGTTAAGATATTCTAATGAAATCTTTTGCAATTTAATCTCCCCAAACTTAAATTTTCAGGTTTCAATTTGAGTTAATGGCTTACTAAAACTGAAGACAATTTGTGTAGAAGAAAAATTTAACATGTGTAGATCTTAAAGACCTGTAGTTGATTAAAGTAACAGTATCTTTGCTGAAAATACCAAGCATATTTATAGGCAACATGATGAGCATGACATTGTAAGCATAACTTTCATATAGATTCTTTCTATTCTTCAATTTCATAGATTACCTAAACCTTCAAATATTAACCTTGATTCTTACAGCTGATGAGAGTGGAGAAAAGGCTATGATTTACAAATAAAGTAACACTTTGCCCATTGCTCTAATCTGTTTCTTTTTTTCACACTACTTTGTTCATTTTTTGTTCAATAATATGAAAACAGAACACATGTCTACTAAAATAGAGCATATGTTTCAAAAGAAACTTATATTCTTTTTTACATTAGTCTCTTTTTAAAATCAAATTATTCATTTATTATTTTTGGCTGTGCTGGGTCTTTGATGAGGTGACCAGGTTCTTTCTTGCTGTACTCAGGCCACTGTCCAGTTGGGACACACAGGCTCAATAGTTTTGTGCACTGACTTAAGATCCCAAGGCATGTGCGATCCTAATTCCTGGACCAAAGATCAAACCCATGTCCCCTGCATTGGCAGATGGATTCTTAACCACTGGACCACTAGAGAAATTCCCAGAAATTTATGTTCTTCAATAAAATTCTACCTTATAATAAGCCAATGAAATAAAGTAGCTTGCTAGTCCAAGTTATCTCTATAAGAAATCTGAAAGTCCTAGACTTTAAATTAAGTCTTATAAAGTCATAGAGAATCTTGGCCAGACCCACCTTGAATGAAAATACCTTAACAATTGAAATAATGCCATTTTCAGGACCATGGATGTGCCTCAGAGACTATCATATTAAGTTATCTCTCAGTCGTGTCTGACTCTTTGTGACCCCATGGATTATAGAGTCCGTGGAATTCTCTAAGCCAGAATACAAGAGTGGATAGCCTTTCCCTTCTCCAGGGGATCTTCCCAACCCAAGGATCGAACCCCAGTCTCCTGCATTGCAGGTAGATTCTTTACCAGCTGAGCCACAGTGGAAGCCCAATTAAGTCAGACAGAAAAAGACAAATATCTTATGATCTCACTTATCTGTGAAATCTAAAATAAAGATACAAATTAACTTATTTACAAAACAGAAATAGACACACAGAGAATGATTTATAGTTACAGGGAGGAATAGATTGGGAGTTTGAGATTGACATTGCCATATTTAAAATAGATAACCAACAAGGACCTACTGTATAGCCCAGGAAACTATGCTCAATATTCTATAATAAGCTAAATGGGAAAAGAATTTAAAAAGGAATAGATACATTATATGTATAACTGAATCACTTTGCTGAAAACCTGAAACAAACACAATATTGTTAACCAATGATGATACTCTAATATAAAATTTTTAAAAATTAAAAAAAAAAAAAACAAAGGAAAGTGGGAAGCAGGGTGTATGAATTCCAGAATGAGATTCACATTTTTCTAATGAAGAAATAGTACCATTTGGTAATTTTTTTAAGATGACATTTGTTAATAAAAATGATATATTTTGTTCAAAATGTGTAAGAAACAAGGACCATATAGCAGGGCTGTCATCGTCATCGCATTATTGTTGATTATCACATCTATGCTTTATCATTGTTAGCGAAAAAAAACTATATGTTTAAAAGATTTCAAAGTCTCTTCATTTCTCTATTTTAAATGATTTTTTAGAGGAACATGCACAGCCCGCTGCATTTCTAGTCAGAGTGCTCTTATGCTCTCACTCAGCATTTTATCAAATCTTTTTTGTGGACCAGACATGGTGTTAGAAACACTGAGTGAGAGAGGAGCAAATGAGGAAGATCCCGGCTACAAAACCAAAGTCTCTCTCTCTTTTTTTGTAGTTGTCTTCGGTCTTTTTTTAAAGTTTTATTTTGTATTGGAGTATAGTTGATTTGATGGAATTCCAGTTGAGCTATTCCAAATCCTGAAAGATGATGTGATGAAAGTGCTGCACTCAATATGCCAGCAAATTTGGAAAACTCAGCAGTGGCCACAGGACTGGAAAAGGTCAGTTTTCATTCCAATCCCAAAGAAAGGCAATGCCAAAGAGCTCAAACTACTGCACAATTGCACTCATCTCACACACTAGTAAAGTAATGCTCAAAATTCTCCAAGCCAGGCTTCAGCAATATGTGAACCATGAACTTCCTGATGTTCAAGCTGGTTTTAGAAAAAGCAGAGGAACCAGAGATCAAATTGCCAACATCCGCTGGATTATAGAAAAAGCAAGAGAGTTGCAGAAAAACATCTATTTCTGCTTTATTGACTATGCCAAAGCCCTTGACTGTGTGGATCACAATGAACTGTGGAAAATTCTTCAAGAGATGGGAATACCAGACCACTTGATCTGCCTCTTGAGAAATTTGTATGCAGGTCAGGAAGCAACAGTTAGAACTGGACATGGAACAACAGACTGGTTCCAAATAGGAAAAGGAGTTTGTCAAGGCTGTATATTGTTACCCTGTTTATTTAACTTATATGCAGAGTACATTATGAGAAACACTGGACTGGAAGAAACACAAGCTGGAATCAAGATTGCAAGGAGAAATATCAATCACCTCAGATATGCAGATGACACCACCCTTATGGCAGAAAGTGAAGAGGAACTCAAAAGCCTCTTGATGAAAGTGAAAGTGGAGAGTGAAAAAGTTGGCTTAAAGCTCAACATTCAGAAAACAAAGATCATGGCATCTGGTCCCACCACTTCATGGGAAATAGATGGGGAAACAGTGGAAACAGGGTCAGACTTTATTTTTCTGGGCTCCAAAATCACTGCAGATGGTGACTGCAGCCATGAAATTAAAAGACGCTTACTCCTTGGAAGGAAAGTTATGACCAACCTAGACAGCATATTCAAAAGCAGAGACGTTACTTTGCCAATAAAGGTTCATCTAGTCAAGGCTATGGTTTTTCCTGTGGTCATGTATGGATGTGAGATTTGGACTGTGAAGAAGGCTGAGCACTGAAGAATTGATGCTTTTGAACTGTGGTGTTGCAGGAGACTCTTGAGAGTCCCTTGGACTGCAAGGAGATCCAACCAGTCCATTCTGAAGGAGATCAGCCCTGGGATTTCTTTGAAAGGAATGATGCTAAAGCTGAAACTCCAGTACTTTGGCCACCTCATGTGAAGAGTTGATTCATTGGAAAAGACCCTGATGCTGGGAGGGATTGGGGCAGGAGGAGAAGGGGACGACAGAGGATGAGATGGCTGGATGGCATCACTGACTCGATGGACGTGAGTCTGAGTGAACTCCGGGAGTTGGTGATGGACAGGGAGGCCTGGCGTGCTGCGATTCATGGGGTCGCAAAGAGTCGGACACGACTGAGCGACTGAACTGAACTGATCTGATCTGATAGTTGATTTACAACACTGTGTTAGTTTCAGGTGTACAGCAAAGTGGTTCAGTTATACGTATATATGTATCTATTCCTTTTCAAATTCTTTTCCCATTTAGATCATTCCAGAATATTGAGCAGAATTCCGCGTGCTATACAGTAGGCCCTTGTTGATTCTCTATTTGAAATATAGTCATGTGTATATGTTAACCACAACTCTTAATTTATACCTCCCCCCATTTTCCCCTTTGGAAACCATAGTTATTTTTTGTCATATGATCCAGCAATCCCACTCCTGGGCATATATCCAGAGAAAACCATAATTTGAAAAGATGCATGCACCCCAACGTTCATTACAGCACTATTTACAAAATCAGTCTTAAACCTCTGTATAGTCTTCTTCAAACATGCATTCCTGTCTTTCTAGTTTTCTCACTCCATACATCATGAGTTCAGGAGGAATCAGACTACCTGACTCAAGTCTTCCTTTCTCCATTTATTATGTACATGACTTTTGCAAATTATGTGACTTCTCTGAACCTCACTAGTAGAATTGTGGTAATAATAACACCTATGACATATACTGTGTGAGAATTAAATAAGATAACATGTATAAGTAAATTGCTTAGAACAGTGCTTGTACATACACACCATCAAATGTTGCCTATTATCAAAATTATTCTTGGTAGTAAGATTATTAGTATTATTATTACCAATATTAATGTCATCAAGACAGCACTTCTAGTTTATGTTAGCCACTTCATGACATCCTCAACTCTACCATCATTTATTTTGTTCTTACCACGTACTGGGTAAACTTCTATATAAACTTTGGAATCATAAAGATCAATAAGACACACTGAGAATCCACACAACCTGTACCCATTTAACCACTTCATCCATTTTCTCATGAGGAGTCATCGTTTCGTCACTTATTTGTTCTATTACTCAAACTTTCTAAATCAGTTATGGATGGTTTTATTATCCACTTTCATCCTTTGGGCAGACAAGGACTGTAGAAGATGCCCTTACAGATTATGGTTGCCAGCTGCCTGTAAATTATCAGCCTGTTTCAAAGACTTATAACTTAACTCAAGGTACCTACCATATCCCTGCTCCTCTCATTCTCAACAAACAATCTTGCCTATTTTGTGGAGAAAATGATGGAGAACATGAGATAAAACTCTGCCCACTCTCTCCAACAAAGGATCAACTATCTATGTCCACTCACATCTTTGGGCTTCCCTGATGGACAAGTGGGTAAAGATTTCACCTGCAATGCAAGAGGCACAGAAGATGAGTGTTCAATCCTTGGCTTGGGAAGATCCGCTGGAGTTCATTTCAGTTCAGTTGCTTAGCTGTGTCCTACTCTTTGTGACCCTGTGGACTGCAGCACCCCAGGCTTCCCTGTCCATCTTGCTGGAGCTTCCTCAAACTCATGTCCATCAAGTCAGTGATGCCATCCAACCATCTCATCCTCTGTCCCTTTTCCTCCCACCTTCAGTCTTTCCAAACATCAGGGTCTTTTCCAATGAGTCAATTCTTCGCATCAGGTGGCCATTCAGCTTCAGCATCAGTCCTTCCAATGAATATTCAGGATTGATTTCCTTTAAGATGGACAGGCTTGATCTCCTTGCAGTCCAAGGGACTCTCAAGAGTCTTCTCCAACAACACAGTTCAGCATCAATTCTTCTGCACTTAACTTTCTTTATGATCCAACTCTCAAATCCATACATGATTACTGGAAATTGACTATGCCAAAGCCTTTGACTGTGTGGATCACAATAAACTGTGGAAAATTCTGAAAGAAATGGGAATACCAGACCACCTGACCTGCCTCTTGAGAAACCTATATGCAGATCAGGAAGCAACAGTTAGAACTGGACATGAAACAATAGACTGGTTCCAAATAAGAAAAGGAGTACGTCAAGGCTGTATATTGTCACCCTGCTTATTTAACTTATATGCAGAGTACATCGTGAGAAACTGGGCTGGAAAAAGCACAAGCTGGAATCAAGATTGCCGGAACCTCAGATATGCAGATGACACCACCCTTATGACAGAAAGTGAAGAGGAACTCAAAAGCCTCTTGATGAAAGTGAAAGAGGAGAGTGAAAAACTTGGCTTAAAGCTCAACATTCAGAAAATGAAAATCATGGCATCTGGTCCCATCACTTCATGGGAAATAGATGGGGAAACAGTGGAAACAATGGCTGACTTTATTTTTTGGGCTCCAAAATCACTGCAGATGGTGATTGCAGCCATGAAATTAAAAGACGCTTACTCCCTGGAAGGAAACTTATGACTAACCTAGACAGCATATTAAAAAGCAGAGACATTCCTTTGTCCACAAAGGTCTGTCTAGTCAAGGCTGTGGTTTTTCCAGTAGTCATGTATGGATGTGAGAGTTGGACTGTGAAGAAAGCTGAGCACCAAAGAATTGATGCTTTTGAACTGTGGTATTGGAGAAGACTCTTGAGAGTCCCTTGGACAGCAAGGACTTCCAACCAGTCCATCCCAAAGGAGATCAGTCCTGGGTATTCATTGAAAGGACTCATGTTGAAGCTGAAACTGCAATACTTTGGCTACCTGATGTAAAGAGCTGACTCATTTGAAAAGATCCTAATGCTGGGAGGGATTGGGGGCAGGAGGAGAAGGGGACGACAGAGGATGAGATGGTTGGATGGCATCACTGACTCAATGGACATGAGTTTGGGTAAACTCCGGGAGTTGGTGATGGACAGGGAGGACTGGTGTGCTGGGGTTCACGGGGTTGCAAAGAGCCATACACAACTGAGCGACTGAACTGAACTGGAAAAACCATAGTTTTGACTAGACAGATCTCTGTTGGCAAAGTAATGTCTCTGCTTTTTAATGTGCTGTCTAGGTTGGTCATAGATTTTCTTCCAGGGAGCAAGCATCTTTTAATTTCATGACTGTGGTCACCATCTGCAGTAAGTTTGGAGCCTAAGAAGATAAAGTCTGTCACTGTTTCCATTGTTTCCCCATCTATTTGCCATGAAGTGATGGGACCGGATGCCATGATCTTCATTTTTTGAATGTTGCATTTTAACCCTGCTTTTTCATTCTCCTCTTTCACTTCCATCAAGAAGCTCTTTAGTTCCTCTTTGCTTTCTGCCATAAGGGCAGTATCATCTGCATATCTGAGGTTATTAATATTTCTCCCAGCAATCTTGATTCCAACTTATGCTTCATCCAGCCTTGCATTTTGCATGATGTACTCTGCATATAAGTTAAATAAACAGGGTGACAATATATAGCCTTGACGTACTCCTTTCCTAGTTTTGAACCAGTCCATTGTTCCATGTCCGATTCTAACTGTTGCTTCTTGACCTACATACAGATTTCTCAGGAGGCAGGTAAAGAGGTCTGGTATTCCCATCTGTTGAAGTACTTTCCACAGTTTGTTGTGATCCATGCAATCAAAGGCTTTGGCATAGTGTCTAAAACAGAAGTAGATGTTTTTCTGGAATTCTCTTCCTTTTTCCCCTGGAGTAAGCAATGGCAACCCACTCCAGTACACTTGCCTAAAAAATTCTGTGGACAGAGGAGCCTGGAAGGCTACAGTTGGGGTGGCAAAGAATCTGACATGACTGAGCACACTGCACACACACTCGCATCTTTATCTCTTTCCGGTTGCCTCAGAAAGAAAGATAAAGCTTCCCCACCAAATGAATACAGTTCTATGAGCTTCAGAAGTCAGCCTTTCCCACCGCTTCCTAGATCTCCTGAAAAGTATTTTTTTTTCTTTTATCTTTAAATGGTACTGTACCTTTAAACTCCATTTCCTATTTCTGCCCCTAAAATCCATTCTCCCCAATACTGTTCTAACTTGCTTCCTCCATTTATACCAAGATACTTAAAGGAAGTTTTAAATATGCCTTGCCTCTTGTATTCACTCTACCCGCTGATCTGGCTTCACATTAGGCAGATTTCCCCAAAACTATTCTAATCAACAAGAGTTCAGTGTGGGGGAGATCACTTGACAGCATTTGATAGGGCTGATGACTCATCCTTGTATTGTTCTGGAGGGAAAACATTGCTCACTGCAATGTTTTTATCCCGCAACTTTCATAACCACATCTCACTCTCTTTGCTCCTTAGACCAATGCTTTCCTGGTTCCTCAGTCTCCTTTCCACACTCTGCAGACTCTCCGCACACACTGCATGTGATTCACTTTCCCCCTGGACACACCAAGAGCACTGTCTAGTACTCACTCACATGGTGATACCACACGCAGAGGTGAACTCAGGTCAGTTTTCAATAAAACAAGGCTGCTTTTAGCCTATGTCTGGATAGCTCACCTTTTAGAAAAGAAATGTATAGCTGATTCCTCTTCCTTTAAACATACACTCTACTTTAGCTTTTTTCCAAATACCTTGAAGGTAAAGTAATGGTATAAAGAGTGGAGAGGACAAAAAGGCATTTACTATAAGTAAATAAGCAAGGTAAGATTTGAATCACACAGAAGCATTCAGAGTTCAGCGATTTCAAGGCTCCAAATAAATAGCTAATTTTTCCTGGCAAATGAAATTGAATTATTAAATTATCATACCAGAGTCAGGCATTTGTAATGGAAGGGAAAGGAAACCACCTATTTATTTTTCCCCTCAAGGCCATAGTGTATTTGAATGTTTCCTGCTTAATAGCTGCACCTGCTGGTAAGGACAAAGGATGGACTGTAACTTGATTTTGTAAATAACTTACTGCAATAGCCTGAGACTTTGTGCTGTACCTAATGGGCATGTTGCCTCCTTCTCCTTTGATTGCTTTCCTTTTTATATCATTTAAAAAGAAAAGGCTTGTACTGTGGTGTGCACTAGCTTAAATCTGTTTTTGTTACTGCTTGAAATTATTTCTGTTGTCATCTCAACCATTGTCAGCCAACTGTTGGGAAGGGTTGGTCTCAGAATTTACGGTGAGTTTGCTAACTAACGCTGTCAACCTACTCAATTATGCAGTCAACTTTATTATTTGCAGTGTAGAAGAAATGCAGTCATTTCTTTAGAAAAGTTTGTCCAGAAACAAAAGGAGCACAATTTTAGAAGTGAATAAGAAAAAATAAAAACAAGATAATTTGTGATCAATCTAATTTTAGATAAAGTTTAAATACAACTTCTCACAAATAAACTGGATAGCAATCCTTTGATGTTGGACATAAGAGGAATCCAAGATAGAAACCTTGAGGGAAATGCCTAGAAAATATGAATGACACATAATATTTGTTCTTTCTTTTTCTTCTTAAATCACAATTAGGGTTGGGACCTAGAGCCTTGCAAATAGATTTAACATCTTTATGTTACTTTAAGTAACACAACCAAATAGCCTTATGTTACCATCAGTGAGCTCAGTTTGGGGACCTAAAGAGTCTTGTGGGTAATCAAATACACCAAAAAAAGGTCCTTACCAATCTCAAATGAGGAAAAGTACTGTATAATCTTTTCATTCCTGTGTTCATGTTTAAAACCATGACCATTGTTTTTGTGTAATTTTATGTCTCTGTTTCCAAAAAATGACAAATGCTGGCTCTAAACAAAGAAAAATGGATTGGAAAAGCTAAATTAATGTCTCTTTTTTATTGCTTTTTAATCAGTCCCTTAAGCAGAGAGCAAGGGGATTGATAGAATCCACATATTGCAGGCTGTGTCACCATGATCTGGATAAAATACAGTTACCATGCCTGCTGGCGGGATTCCAACCCCAGTTACCCGGCACCCGGAGAAAGCGCGCTCTGTGTGCCACACACTGCTGTGTGCACTCGGGAGCTTGCAGGGCTTACGTGTGAGTGTGTATGTCAAGGGAAAAACACATTTTAGGAACCATTGCTCTAAGACTCAGCCTTTGCCTTCTGCTCACTCCCTAATTATTTCTTTTCACAATCATGGCTAAATCTAAAAGACACCATCAGAACTCCCCTGCTGGTCCAGTGGTTAAGACTTTACCTGCCAATGCAGGAAGCATGGACTCCATCCCTAGTTGGGGAGTTAAATTCCCACATGCCTCGCAGCCAAAAACCCAACATATAAAACAGAAGCAATATTGTAACAATTCAATAAAGACTTTAAAAAATGGTCAACATCAAAAAAATATTTAAAAATAAAAATAAAAGACACCATCATGATTTGTATGGGGCCTCAGCCCTTTTTCCTTCCCAGGCCTCTTCTTCCATAAAACAAAAGCTTTAGTTATGTTTTATGACTGCATTGGTATAAAGACAAACTATAATATATGGTAAAGCATGTTTTGATCAAAAAGCTTATTTTTTGTCTTTAATTAAAAAAAAATAAAGGTTTGTGGGTCCCTAAAGGTATTGTGAGCCCTAATCGCTGTGGGTAAGGTTTCTGTAGTTATGAATTCAGTGCTTATGAATGTCAATTTATTGCTATTACTTTGATCTCTTACTTCAACTGCTATTTGAAACTTTCTACTTACTCATGTTACCATTGCCTTACATTATCAAAACCAAATTCACAATTATCCCTAAATTAGGTCTATATCCAATTTAAGTATTTCCACTGTTGGTCTCATATTCTTTCCATTCTTTCAAAAGTAGGAAGTCAGTCTTAACTCTGGTTTTTCTCCTATTTTATTTTTTGCTGTGTTATATTTTAATTAAAGAATAATTGCTTTGGAGTCTCCTATTTTTTTACTTTTTAATTGAAGAATAATTGCTTTACAGTCTCCTATTTTATATTGAGCATTCAATTTAAATGAGCTCTCTTTTCTTCCCTCTGCATAGAGTCTTCACCACCTCTCCTTCCATATCAGCTGAAGTACAGATTTCTAAAGGGTTAGCATTTCCCATTGCAATTATTCTGTACATTGACCTCTTTCCTATTAGAGTTATGCTATACACAGATACTGGATCAATTTCCTAAAATACTTATCATGAGACTATTTTTCTTTGCAAAAATCTCTAGTGTAAATAAGGTAAAAACTAAATGCTTATAATTTATGACCTTAATTTCTCATTTCTAACCTGACCTCACCAACTTATTCTTCTCCACTCTGCCAATGAATTCTTCATTGGACAGTGGCCTGCTCCCTACAGCCCTCGTGCAAATCACACTTGTCCTTACTTTAGCTCTTTAAGCTGGGCTTTGGTTCATCACCAAACACTTCTCCACAGTTACACATCCAGATTTGGTTCTATACCCTCCAAAAGGTCATCCTCAGGTATGTCAGTTCATACAATCCCATCGTTCTCTAACTCAACACATTTTTAATGTGTTCTACTGCTACTCACATTAGCCTGTCTGCTTATTTGCTGTGTGTCATGTTCATGCCTTATCGCTTTTATGTGTTTTGCATTTCTACAGGTTCTAAAATAGTACTGGTTATAATGACATGGAGTTAGGACCTATGACTGCATTGATTAAGAAAAAATATTTTAACTAAGTTTGCAAAATAGTGATTGTCCAACATATTGTTTTAATATTTATTTACTTATTTTGGTTGCACTGGTTCTTCGTTGCTGCAAGAGGGCTCTCCAGTCATGGAGAGTGGGGGCTGCTCTTCATGGCAGTGCTCGGGCTTCTCATTGAGGTGGCTTCTCTTGCTTCGAGGCGCAGTCTCTAGGCACACAGGCTTCAGTAGCTGCAGCACGTGGGCTCTGTAGTTGAGGCTCGTGGGCCCTACAGGACAGACTAAGAAGTTGTACACGGGCTTAGTTGCTTCTTGGCATGTGGAATCTTTGCGAACCAGGGATTGAACCCGTGTCCCCTGCATTGGCAGGAGGATTCGTATCCACTATGCCACCAGGGAAGTCCTATCCAACACATTTTTGGACTATAACATTGCCATGTAAAATAATACTGCTAGTATTTTTATATCTATCTTATAAATGTAGAAAGTCTTTGTTTTTTTAAATCATCATGATACAGACGTTACAAAATAAATGAGTCATGAGGATGAAATGTACAGCATGTGGAATATAGTCAGTAATAATGTAGTATCTTTGTATGGTGACAGACGATAACTAGACCACTAGGAACTAACATAGTGTTGTAGGTCAATTATACTTCAACAAACAAACAAATTCATTAAAAAGGGGATTAGATTTGTAATTACCTGGGGGAAGAGAGGGGAGGGTGGGTGGTCGGGTGGGCAGAGGAAATTAAAGTGGTCAAAAGGTACAAATTTCCAGTTATAAGATAAGATAAGTATTAGGGATGTAATATACAATATGATTAATATAATTGACATTACTACTACTGTATGTTATATATGAAAGTCATCAAAGGAGTAAGAAGATCCCCTGGAGAAGAAAATGACAACCCACTCCAGTATTCTTGCCTGGAGAATCTCCTGAACAGAGGAGCCTGGTGGGCTACAATCCACAGGGTCGCAAAGAGTTGGCCGCAACTGAGTGAGTGAGCATACTCAAGGAAGTAAATCTTAAGAGTTCTAATCACAAGGAAAATTTGTTTTCTACTTTTTGAATTTTGTATCTGTAGGAGATATTGAATGTTCACAAAACCTACTGTGGTAATCATTTCATGATGATTAAGTCAAATGATATATGCTGTACACTTTAAACTTACATAGTCAACTATATCTCAGTAAAGCTGAAAGAAAAGAAAATATGATGCCACTTTGAAAAATAAACACATGAAAATTAAAAGTTCATCTAGTGTATGTGATAATATCATATATTAAAGAACCAGGAATTTATCAATCAAACCCAACTCAAACTGTTTTAAGAAAAAAAGTATCTGCTGCCACACATTCAACTTTGTCACCAGTATTTACTTAACAGCTCACATATGCCAGCCCATTGCCTAGCGTTCCAGGAACACTCTGACAAACAAGTTCTCTCCTTTCACTCACGTGTTTATACTCTAGTGGAAAGAGACACACAACGCCAGATAGTAGTAAGTTCTGTAAAGGAAATAAAATAGAGATCATCAGCACTGAATGGGAAGTGTAGGGCTTATTTAGACATAATGATTCTCTCAGTGCCCTCTGTGTAGACAATTCAAATGAGATCTAAATAACAAAACATGATGGCTAGACGGAAGCTTTGTGAATATCTAGGGGAAGGGAAGCATAGAAGGAGGGAACCAGAAATACAAAGTCCCTGAGACAGGAAGAAGTTTAGCATGACAGAGAATCAGAAAGATCAGAGATCTTGTGTCTACTCTGGACCCTTGTCCTGAAGTTGGGTATTCTTGATTAACAGCTCTGTCAGAACCTCTTGCAGTGGGGAGAATCTTTCTAGAAGGAAAGAATGCAGAAAAAGCAAAAGAACAAATATCCACTGCTCGTTTTTAAAAATAATTTAATAAGAGCCAGTGAACTCTGGGTTCGGTATTATAAATATGAAAAAGAAGCTCAGTCTTTATAGATTTTCCATTAATATCTCTGTATTTTCATTGATACTCTGGTAAAGAGTTGAAAGTTATTTCTCATGAGAACTTGCACATTGATCATTATATTAATAGGGCTTCCCAGGTGGTGCTAGTGGTAAAGAGCTCACCTGCCAGTTCTGGAGACATGAGTGATTTGGGTTTGATCCCTGGGTCAGAAAGATCCTCTAGAGGAGGGTATGGCAACCCGCTCTGGTATTCTTGCCTAGAGAATCCAATTGACAGAGTAGCCTGGCAGGCTACAGAGTCAGACATGACTGAAGTGACTTAGCACACATTGCATGCATTATATTAATAATCCTGTAGTCTCTTCAGAAAAAGTATACATTAAATGTTTCATAACTTGTCTTCAGATTCCAGTGCTCTTTAGTATACTATGCTGGAGGAACTATTTACAGTCTCATCTTGGAGTTTCCCAATGTGTAGAAAGATGCTGTGCTAAACACCTCTATTACTGAGGCAGCCTAGTCTTGTAGGTAAGAAAGACGGACAGGCTATCTCTGGGTCTAGAGATAGATAGGATTTATGTTTTGATTCTTCCCCTCGGTCTCTGTGTGGTCTTGGGTCTCTCTGTGCCCTAGTCCTCTCATCCTCAAAATAGGAGAAAAAAATACCCCCTCACCTCATGATGTTTGTAGTGAAGAGTAAATGGATTGATATGCCTTAAGAACTTAGAACAATACTTGGCACATGCTAAGGACCCAGTGGGGCTTCCCTGGTGGCTCAGAGGTTAAAGCGTCTGCCTGGAATGCAGGAAACCTGGGTTTGATCCCTGGGTCAGGAAGATCCCCTGGAGAAGGAAACGGCAACCCACTCCAGTATTCTTACCTAGAGAATCCCATGGACGGAGGAGCCTGGTGGGCTACAGTCCACAGGGTTGCAAAGAGTCGGACACGACTGAGCGACTTCACTTCACTTCACTTCAAGGACCCAATGGGCTTCCCTGGTGACTCAGATGGTAAAGAGTCTGCCTTCAGTGCAGGAGACCCAGGTTCATTCCCTGGGTGGGGAAGATCCCCTGGAGAAGGGTATGGCAACCCACTCTAGTATGCTTGCCTGGAAAATTCCATGGACAACAGGGCCTGGATGGCTACAGTCCCTGGGGTCACAAAGAGTCAGACATGACTAAGCGACTAATACACACAAAAGGGCCCAATAAGTATTAATCACTGTCATAATTATTACTTATTTGAAAAATGTATCTCCCAAAGAAATGTTGTAAAATACATGAAATTGCTATGAGATAATTAACCTTATAGTGTTCTGATATATTTTCACTTCTTATAAACCAATAAGAAGAGATTAACTCCCACCATAATACCCCAAATCATTATTGTGAAAAAAGCAAAATATAGAATAATATTTAACTGACTTGAAGCACACAAAAGCAATTGCAAATGAAGCTCAAAACTAAAGTATGAATGGGAAGTTCAATACTGCATTTGCTGTCATGTGCCGTAATTTAGAAAATGACTCCAAAGCTTCTAAACAGAACAACACACACACACACACACACACACACTCACTTGCACACACACACAAAGATGGGACATGAATGTTACTGTTTCCTGACAGTTCAAAAGAAAGAAGTTAAAAATGTGTTATGATACAATTAAATATTTTTTAATTTTAAAAACACTCCAAGTTGCCAATTTTACCACAATACCAGATGTTTTGGTCTCTTTTACAAGTTTATTGGGATTCCTTTTTATCTAAAAATAACACTTTAAGATTATATGTGGCATACCAATAATGCCTTGACCATATTCTTTCAGCACACTGTTAAAATATTTAACCAATAGTGCAATAAAGGGCTTTCCTGGTGGCTCAGCTGGTAAAGACTCAGCCTGCAATGTGGGAGACCTGGGTTCGAGCCCTGGATTGGGAAGATCTCCTGGAGAAGGGAGCAGCTATCCACTCCAGTATTCTGGCCTGGAGAATTCCATGGACTGTATAGTCCGTGGGGTCGCAAAGAGTCAGACACGACTGAGTGACTTTCACTTTCCCTTCCAGCCCAACAAAAGAATCTAATTTACCAGTGAAATTTCTTTCCTCAGAAAGTTTTAATATAAACATTTACAGCATTTGACTTATTCTTATAAGAACATAATTTCTTATTTATCCTTTTATCAATTCATTCATTTGTTCCTATACAGCCTTAAAGCGTATCCATTCATTTGAGACAAAATAGATCTAGTATGAATAAAGAAGGAAAAGAATGTATGATGGACAATAAAAATAGTTTTTAAGTTGTGAGATCACTGTCTAATTGTTATTCTGATTGCTGTGCAAAAAGAGGGAAGAGCTAAGAGAAAATGAATATTAAGAGTTTACTATGTCAACTGATTTAGATAAATACTATTATATTTCAAACCAGTCAATAATACTATTAAATATCAAACCAGTCAATCTTACGGGAGATCAACTCTGAATATTCACTGGAAGGACTGATGCTGAAGCTGAAGCTCCAATATTTTGGTCATCTAATGCAAACAGACGACTCATTAGAAAAGTCCCTGATGCTCGGAAAGATTAAGGGCAGACGGAGAAAAGGGCATCAGAGGATGAGATGGCTGGATGGCAATTATTGTGCATTGAACATGAACTTGGGCAAACTGGGGTCTGGGAGGCCTGGCATGCAGCAGTCCATGAGGTCACAAAGAGTAGGACATGACTAGGCAACTGAACAGCAACAACAATGTCAAATGATTTAGATGAATACTATTATATTTCACCTCATGCCCATCAAGTTGTTATCACTACCCTAATCTTCAAATGAGAAAACAGAGGCTTCAGCAAAACTGATGCTAAAGCCAACAGATAATAGTGGTTGAACCACTATTCACACCTAGATCGGGACAAAACCAAATCCATTCTGTCACATCATATTGTGCTGTTTCTTTATAATCAACAACATTATATGTTAATATTACTATTTTCCCACTGATCTTCACTATTAACGTCCTTTACACATACATGTGCGTCTATCTATGTGCTTAGTCACTCGGTCGTGTCCGGCTCTTTGCGACCCTGTGGACTGTAGCCCACCAAGCTCTTCTCTGTCCAGGCAAGAATATTGGAGTGGGTTGCCATTTCCTCCTCTAGGAACCTAATCTTCCTCACCCAGGAATCAAACCTGCATCTTCTGCATTTCCTGCATTGGAAGGTGGATTCTTTACCACTGAGCCATTTTACACATATACAGAAAACTAAATATGTGCAAAATTATTTCTTCTGCATATTTTTGTACTGATAAATTCAATTATGGAAGAAAAATTCCTTCATACTAGTAAAATTTGTCTAATTCTTTTTTATTCCAAATTTAATTTTTAACTTTTTTTCCGACACCCTACTGTCCCTCTCTCAACTCTTTTTCTCCAATTGAATAAGTAAATAAATAGGAAAAAAATCAGGTTTACAGTAATGTCTAGGATCTTTGACTTTTTACTAATATTGACAAGGCACAGAATTGAACTTTAAATTTGTGTTTCCAAATAAACATCTAGTTATAAGGACTACATTGAAAGGAAACTAATGAAATTCCAAGGTGCTCTGGGGTGGCTGTTTTATTCTGATCAGTGGTAGATTGCACTATTGACCAAATGTCAGACACCAAGCGATACAATGATTGAATAAAAGTATATACATAATCGGAGCAGAGAACTTTGCCAAGACCAGCCTTGTTGCCTTTCTCATAATACTAAAGGAAATTCTTTTTTTTTTTTCCCCTCCTCTCTGAGTGCAAATAACTTTTTTTTCTTTCTGGGCCTCCTCCTCCTTTTATTGGTGCCCCCAGATAAAATAATGTAAGGTGCCTTAGCCAGAGACGCTGATGAAATATTTTCAGCCTAGATATTAATCTGTTATCAGTTCCGTAGGTGTGAAATGTGATGGAGATGACAGAGAATCATGCTCTGCAGGCCTCAAGTAATTTGCACCGAAGATATTTAGATCTATCTTTGGACACAGCAGATCAGTTATTATGGGAGGGGGAAAAGCCCTTGGGGAGTCTACCTTGAAACATATTTCAAATGCCAGGGGAGTTGCATGAAAATTGGGTAATGAATGAAACTCTGATTGCAGAAAAATCACTTTGGAATGCTACTGCTGCAGCATGCCGCTGCTCTGTGTAGACCTTAAATGCTTAACAACATGGACGGAGTTGTGTGGCTTCAGTGATGCATTCTGCTGCTACTTTTTGTCTTTACTCCACCATTCAGTTGGGGATGGATAAATATTTGTCATACAACCTGATGAGTTTTTTTTCCCTTTAATTGAAAGAAGACCAGGGTGTGTCCATCCTGTGTGAGAACTTGTAGATGGCTAATGCTAAGTTCACTAAAGAAATTTAATCTTCTTTATCCCTATAACTCAGGGCTTCCCAAGTGGCAGAGTGGTAAAGAATCCGCCTGCCAATGCAAGAGATGCAAGAGATGTGGGTTCGATCTCTGAGTCGGGAAGATCCCCTGGAAGTGGCAACCCACTCCAGTATTCATGCTTGGAAAATTCCATGGACAGAGGAACCAGGTGGGCTACAGTCCTTGGGATCACAAAGAGTGGGACCTGACTAAAGTGACTGAGCACACACGCATCCCTATGTGCATGAATGGAGTGGGTTCCCATGCCCTCTTCCAGAGAATCTTCCCGACCCAGGGATTGAACTTGGGTCTCTTGAGTCTCCTGGGTTGGCAGGGGAGTTTTTTTGTTGTTGTTGTTACCACTCGTGCCACCTGGGAAAACATGCTTTCCTTATAACTCTGCATAAATTGAATGTTGCTTCTTAAACTTCAGTAGGTATTTCTGAAAGTTTGTGAACTAAACCAAGTCCTCGATAAGACTGAGTTTCTCATTCCTGACAATCAAGCTGTGGTCAAGAGACATTAAAGTGCTTCTTTTTGAAAAGCTTCACTGAAATAGTCAGAAATGGTTTACAGTGGTAATCAGCTTGATTAGAGGGCAGTGGTCTTGTTCCCAGTTTTAATTTAGGAATTTAGCTTGGCACAAAGACCCCGTGGAAGCTTATATCACACAGACCTTCACCATGAATATAGAGTGGGATCAGAAGTCTTTTTCAAAAAGCTAATTAATTAATTTTTATTTTATACCCCTCCCATCCAGGCTGCCACATAACATCGGGCAGAGTTTCACATGCTTTACAGTAGATCCTTGTTTGTTATCCATTTTAAATATGCCAACCTGTCCATCCCAGAAGTATAGCTGATTTACAATATAATGCTAGTTCCAGGTGTATAGCAAAGTGACTCATATATATATATATATATATATATATATATATATATATATATACCCACACACACATATATTCTTTTTCAGATTCTTTTCCACTATATGTTATTACACAATACTGAATATAATTCCCTGGGCTACACAGTAGGTCCTTATTGTTTATCTGTTTTATAGATAACAGTATGTATCTGTTATCCCAAGTTCTTAATTTATCCTTCCTCTCCTCCACCTCTTTTGCTAACCATAAGATTGTTTTCTATGTCTATGAGTCTGTTTCTGTTTTGTAAATAAATTCATTTGTATCATTTTTCTAGGGTCCATATGTAAGTGATATTATATGATATTTGTCTTTGTTGGGACCAGATGTCTTAATGTAACCATAGAGATAGCAGAGATATCATGCTATTTTATGTATATTAAAAATCTGTTGATACAAACGCATAAAATTCTGAAGCCTAGAGTGAAATTAAAAGAATATTTAATAATGGAAATGTACTCATAGAAATACTTAAGTTTACACACTTTAAGATCTGTCTGTCCTTGAGTGAAATTGATCATTGTATTCCACTTAAATATGTACATGTTTCCTCAACAGGCCCTCAAAGAATTTTTTAAAAATATTTTTATTTACATGACTCATTATATTTTGTAGGGTATAACCTCTACTAGGGCAGGACATGTGTGCTCTCCAGGGCCTGCTGCTAAGTCACTTCAGTCGTGTCTGACTCTGTGTGACCCCAGAGTCGGCAGCCTACCAGGCTCCCCCGTCCCTGGGATTCTCCAGGCAAGAACACTGGAGTGGGTTGCCATTTCCTTCTCCAATGCATGAAAGTGAAAGTGAAGTCGCTCAGTCATGTCTGACTCTTTGCAACCCCATGGACTGCAGCCCACCAGGCTCCTCCGTCCATGGGATTTTCCAGGCAAGAGTACTGGAGTGGGGTGCCATTGCCTTCTCCAGGGCCTGGCATGTGACAAATGCCTGAGAAGTGTTCACAGAATGAGCACATTAATGAAGGGAAGAAAGAATATATTTGTTAACGCAAACAGAGTCATGTGAGAGAGAACCACTAATAAAGGGCGAAATTGTCTTTCCCCTTGGCTTATTTACACATATTATAAATGACAAAAGTGAAAAAGGAAGAAAACAAGAGAGACAGTCTAAAATAATTTTCATCTGCTGAGAATTAGAGTGGAATAAAAACGGCCAAAAGTAGAATATTGTCTTCTTTCCACCTGACCAAATGGTCATCTACCAGATGACATCAGAATCAAACAGATTTGCTCCAAAGAGATTTACTATGAGGGTATGGGAGCCAGCTGGATGATAAAGAAGTGAATTCACAAAGGAAGCCACTTCTGACCTCAGAAGTTCTCATCTAGGTCATTTCATCCCAATTTTCTTTTTCTTTTTTTTAATTAATTTATTTTAATTGTAGGCTAATTACTGTACAATATTGTAGTGGTTTTTGCCAAACATTGGCATAAATCATCCATGGGCACACGTATTTTCCCTATCCAGAAGCCCCCTCCCACCTCCCTTCCCATCCCATTCCCCAACTTCATCCCAATTTTCAAAATGGTGCACAGACAGCTCCCATATCTTGTCAAAGGTACTCATCTTTTCAGAGGTAATTGCAAGGTAATTAATTAAGTTCCTTACCTGAAATATCTTTCCCAGTTAGACCTAGTATATATAAGAATACCTCGTGTATTTCAGAGTCATAGTGTACCTCAGTGGAGAGAAAACGCCACAGCTGAACAATAAATGTTCCAATGTCTCTAAGACCATTGCATTCCAAATCAGCATATAATGTTTTTATTCTTTTATTAGAGTATGAATTGCTTTACTATGTTGTGTTAGTTTCTGCTGTACAACAAAATGAATCAGCTATATGTACACATATATCCCCTCCACCTTGGACCTTCGTGCCACCCCCATCCCATCCACCCAGGCCATCACAGAGCACAGTATTAATGATAACTTATCAGAGTCCTCAGAAAAAGAAAATTCATCACCAAATGACACACTTTTACAACAAAAAGTCAACACCTTTAGTACACAATCTGGTGTTTTCTCTTCTCTTTGTTACTCTGGTCTTAACCATTTCAGAGGTATGAAATTTGTAGAATCTCTTACTTATAAATGGGCTCCTCCATTTTATGGCACTCTCTGGAAGTGAGTGCACAGGTACTTTTATACCAGAAAGAAAATTTCTGATTATGAACACAAAAACAATGCTAAGATAGAGAAACACTGCTGACTATGTTCCATCCCAGACTTGAATGGGTCATCCAGGAATTCATTCTGTTTCTAGCATCCTTACCTCCAGGTTCCCTCATTCCTTTAACCATCTTAGCCCTGACTCCCTGGATCCCTTTCCAATCCTGGCAGCAGTCCGTAGGGACGAGAGAACATCATTACTGGATCTCACCTGGAAGGCAGTGACAGATCCTGACCTTTGCAGGAGTAGACTTAGGTCCTTCACATGCTTCACAATATAGCATCTGTAAAAAACAAACGTTTCATTTTGCTATCATGCGCTGCTCAGTCACTCAGTTGTGTTCGACTCTGCAACCCATGGATTGCAGCCCACCAGGCTCCTCTGTCCATGGGATTTTCCAGGCAAGAATACTGGAGTGGGTTGCCAATTCCTCCTACAGTAGATCTTCCCCACCCAGGGATCAAACACACATGTCTTGCATGTCCTGTCTTGGCAAGTGAATTCTTTACCACTGCATCACCTGGGAATCCTTGCTATCATAGTATGGTATAAAGTATTTCATATAATAAAATTTTCATACAACATTATACCAAAAGATGCCTTTCTCACCAGGAGTGAAGAAGGGAAGAAATAAAAGGAGTTAGGGTTGGGCCATCTGGATTTTAAATTTTGTTTTTAAGAAAAAGGCAATTCTTTAATAATTCAGAATTTGAGGATGTAAATGGGAGAAACTAGGACATTTAAATTCCCAGAAAGCAGAATCTAATGTTGATTATTTATGTGCTATCAAGGCACACACTGGGACTTTAAAAAATGCTTTAGGTCAATGTGAGTAAAATGACTACAGAGGAGACAATTTTAATTAGTCCATGCAAAAGAGAGGAGGAACAAGAAAGGAGGAAAGTGGGGAAAAAGAGAAAGAAAAATTAAAAAAGGATAACAACAACTTTCTGAGCAAATATCAGTGAAACACCACCAGAATATTTTGTCTTTCCAGAAAGGAGCTTAGATATTAACTATTCAGTATTTCTTTTTCATGTATTTTTTTTTCATTATGGCTATAGACTTCCTAATTTTTTAAAGTTTATAAAAGCAAAAGCTAACTCTGGAATGTTTGGAGGATATATATATATACATTATATATAATTTACAGAAATGTAATGATTCTTTGAAATAAAGTTCCTTGAAACTGAAACTTCAAGAAGCCTATAGCTGTATGTAAAACTCATTGATCATCAACTAAGCTACATCAAACCCTGGATACATAATTCCCAGGACAAACAATATGCGAGAGCATATTTTATGTTTCCTTCTAAATAGGTGATGCAGTCTATGCAGTAGGATAATATTTTGCATACAAATTGAAGAACTTTTTTTTTCTTTAATTCCTGTCTCTCAGTAGCCATCAGAGCGGCTAGAGTTCCATGCTTTCTGCCACAAGGAAGGGAGGATACAGCAAAATGAAGCCAACCAAGTGCAAGTCAGTTCTTAGTTTTGTGTCTCAAAATCCAGGACTTTTAAATAGATGAGAGACTTGGAAGTAAGGAAAACAAAGCCTCCCTAGCTTCCAGCACTATTGAACACCATACAATATTCCATGGATGGAGAGAAAATGCAGAAAGAGAAAAAGAGAATCTTGTGGGTTCTGGAAAAATAAACATCTGCCTTCTTTCCCTGCCCAAAATGAATCCCTGATAAGAGAAAGATATAAACCAAAAATAATTTGGAGTGAGGAAAGAAAGAAAAGTAACTTACAACACCCCCAGTGTCCCCATGCTTGGACTACGGAGGGAGTGATAGAACACTTCATTCATATCATGTTTATAGGCAGAAAGAGCTAAGATAGCTTCATCAAGTTCTCTGTAGCCCAGAAGGATCCTTGAGCATTAGAAGGTTTTCTTATTGTTGTTCAGCTACTGAGTCGTGTCCGACTCTTTGAGATCCCATAGACTGCAGCACACCAGGCTTCCCTGTCTTCCACTGTCTCCTGGAATTTGCTCAAGTTCAGTTCATTGAGTCAGTGATGCTATCTAACCATCTCATCCTTAGAAAGTTTACTGTGAAACTAAATGCATAAATGGCCCGCAGAGCTGAAAACTATGAAGAGTCACTCTGGGCAATACAAAGAAATTATAGAAATTAGTGAAACTATAAGAGCTCATGAGGGAGGACCAGACCAGAAAGTCACTGTGGAAGGTGGCAGAGTAGATATTGAAGACACTCAGGTGGGATGACATCTCATACACTGAACTCCATACAATGGTGTCACAAAGCCACTCAGAACTACTTAGACATAACTGTAAGAAAAAAGAAGCAATTATGGAGTAAAAGGTGAAGAAACCCTGAAATTTCTATTTGTCTTCCTCAAGACATTCCTCAAGACCCTTGAGAGATAAACCTGTGGAAGAGCCTGAAACAGAGCATGACTATCATGTTCAAGGAAGCACAAGGAAGAAACAGAATGGCTACCAAGAGATTGAGGGAAGGGAAAGGAAACAATGGTAACATTGTGGATTAATATAAAAATTCGGCTTTTATTCAAAGTTATATAGGAATCTCTCAGATGGCTTTAAGGAGAGTTGTTACACAGACCGCCTTATGATTTAATACAATTGTTCTGGCTAACATCTTAAGAACAGTCTTAAGGAGAGTAAAGATAGGGACTTCCCTGGCAGTCCAGTGGTTAGGACTCCACGCTTCCACACAGGAGACACCAGTTCGATCCATGATCAGGGAACAGGCTCCAAAAGCCGCACATGACATGGCCAAAAGAAACCCCAAAAATATAGCAACAGAAAAAGCAGAGTGTGAAAAAAAAAAAAAAGAGAAGGGTAGAGGTAGAATCTGTGAGATCAAAGAGAAAGCTAATGTAATATTCCAGGTAAGAGATGCCACTGGCTTTGATTAAGGTGGTGAGATTAAGGTCAAAATCTGGATACCTTTTAAAGGTGAAGTGAAGTGAAGTGAAAGTTGCCAGTCGTGTCCGACTCTTTGTGACCCCATGGACTTTACAGTCCATGGAATTCTACAGGCCAGAATACTGGAGAGGATAGCCTTTCCCTTCTCCAGAGGATCGTCCCAACCCAGGGATTGATCCCAGGTCTCCTGCATTGCAGAAGGATTATTTACCAGCTGAGCCACAAGGGAAGCCCAAGAATATTGGAGTGGGTAGCCTATCCCTTCTCCAGCAGATCTTCCTGACCTAGGGATCAAACTGGGGTCTCCTGCATTGCAGGTGGTTTCTTTACCAACTGAGCTATGAGGGAAGCCCCTTTTAAGGGTTCAGTTCAGTTCAGTGGCTCAGTCATGTCCAACTCTTTGTGACTCCATGAATCGCAGCATGCCAGGCCTCCCTGTCCATCACCAACTCCCAGAGTTCACTCAAACTCACGTCCATCTAGTCAGTGATGCCATCCAGCCATCTCATCCTCTGTCATCCCCTTCTCCTCCTGCTCCCAATCCCTCCCAGCATCAGGGTCTTTTCCAATGAGTCACCTCTTCGCATGAGATGGCCAAAGTATTGGAGTTTCAGCTTTAGCATCAGTCCTTCCAATGAACACCCAGGACTGATCTCCTTTAGAATGGACTGGTTGGATCTCCTTGCAGTCCAAGGGACTTTCAAGAGTCTTCTCCAACACCACAGTTCAAAAGCATCAATTCTTTGGCATTCAGCCTTCTTCACAGTCCAACTCTCACATCCATACATGACCACTGGAAAAACCATAGCCTTGACTAGACGGACCTTTGTTGGCAAAGTAATGTCTCTGCTTTTAAATATGCTATCTAGGTTGGTCATAGCTTTCTTTCCAAGGAGTAAGCGTCTTTTAATTTCATGGCTGCAATCACCATCTGCAGTGATTTTGGAGCCCCCAAAAATAAAGTCTGACACTGTTTCCACTGTTTCCCCATCTATTTCCCATGAGTAATGGGACCAGATGCCATGATCTTAGTTTTCTGAATGTTGAACTTTAAGCCAACTTTTTCACTCTCCTTTTTCACTTTCAACAAGAGGCTTTTGCCCTGAAATTTGCTAATATACTGCATGATGGATAGGTAAACATGACTACAAGGTTTTAGAAGTAAGCAATTAGAAGTATGGAGCTACCATCCTTTGAAATGGTAAAGGTTGGAGAAAATAGGATTGAGAGTTTTGTACATTCTGAGTTTAAATGATAACTGTTAAACATGTAAATATAGATTTCAAAAAAGCAGTGGTATATTCAAGACTGGAGTACAGGGGCACGGTTCAGGCTGGAAATCATTAGTATACAGATGTTATTTAAAGCTACAATACTTCCCTGGTGGCTCAGATGGTAAAGTGTCTGCCTACAAAGCAGGAGACCCAGGTTCAATCCCTGGGTTGGGAGGATCCCCTGGAGAAAGAAATGGCAACCCACTCTGGTACTCTTGCCTGGAAAATCCCATGGACTGAGGATCTTGGTAGACTACAGTCCATGGGGTCGCAAAGAGTCGGACACAACTGAGCAACTTCACTTTCACTTTCACTGGGTAAGAGCAAGGGAATGAATTCAGAAAGAAGGAAGAAGAGGCAGAAGAACTATGGTCCAAGACACTACAATATTATGAAGTTGAAGCGATAAAGAAGAATAAGAAAAGGAGACTTAAAATGTGCTTTCTGAAATAGCCAAAAAAAAAAAAAAAATTAAGAAGAAATCTCCAGGATCCAATTATGTCAAATATTGCTGACTGATCAAGTAAGATGAGGACTGAGAATTTACCACTGTATTTAGCATCTTTGCACTCATTATTGACTTTGAAAGGGCTTCCCTGATGACTCAGGTGGTAAAGAAACTGCCTGCAATGCAGGAGACCTGAGTTTGATCCCTGGGTCAGGAAGATCTCCTGGAGAAGGGAATGGCTACCCACTCCAGTATTCTTGCCTGGAGAACCCATGGACTGAGGAGCCTGGCAGGCTACTATAGTCCATGGGATGGGATGGCAAAGAGTCAGACACGACTGAGACATTGAAAAGGACACCTGGTGGAGTAGTTGAGTTTCAAAAAACGGAATAGATTCAAGAGTAATTAGTACTAGAGGACTAGAGACTATGGGTCTAGACAACTCTTCTGGTAAAATTTAGCATAAATGAAAGTAAAGAGAGGGATGGTAGCTGAACGGTAGGTGGGGCCAAGAAAGAATTTTTTTGTTTGTTTTTAACAGGCTGGATAACAATGTGGAAAGAAAGGAAAGTTAATTGATATAGATGATAAGGAGAATCATTACTGAAGTAATGATGGTGACTAGGCAAGAGGCCATGAGATTTTTTGCACAAGAAGAGACTTCTGGGACTTCTCTGGTGGTCCAGTGGTTACGATTCTGCACTTTAAATCCAAGGGGTACAGGTTTGATTCCCAGTTGGAGAACTTAAGATCCCACATGCTGTGTTCATTAAAAAAATTTTTTAATTAAAAAAGGAGAAGAGATTTTCCTATGTAGGAGCACTTTCTGTAACAGATGAGAAAGCAGTGGGTATAGACATAGATGCAGGTAGGTAGGTAAACATGAAGAAGAGAACATGATGACATTTTTTTATTGCTCCTATTCCCTCAGTGAGATAGAAAGCAAGGTCATTGGCCAAGTGTAAAACTGGATTGTGTCTATATTTTTATACAATACTCTTCATGTGCAATTAGAGTAAATATGGTGACAGGTTTTCCTTGAATTAAGTCTTAGTGGTTGTGCAAGCAAGTTTTATTTAGCAGCATGACAAATTATGGAGGCCAGACTCTACATCCTAGGAAATTTCCTAGGAAATTTCATTTAGTCTTTAATTTCACAAATACCAAATGATCTTTGTGGTGTGCTTAGTCACTCAGTCGTGTCTGACTCTTTTCGATCCCATAGAATGTAGCCCTCCAGGCTCCTTTGTCCATGGGGATTCTCCAGGCAAGAATACTAGAGTGGGTTGCCATGCCCTCCTCCAGGGGATCTCCCCTACCCAGGGATAGAACACAGGTCTCCCACATTGCAGGTTGATTCTTTACCAACTGAGCCATGAAGGAAGCCTTACTAAGGCTTACTATAATCCTTATGATCCTTAATAAGTTCAAATACCCCGTTGTTATTTCAGGAGAAAGTATGAAAACTGAAATGTAGAGAACACTGAGAAATAGTTCCCTGGAGACCCAACTTAGAAGAAGAAGAAAAAAAAAAAAAAAACTTACTTTTCCCATAGTAGGTATCTTTCTAGGGAGAAAAAAAAATTAAGCAAAATAGAATCCTCCATGGCCATAGAAAAGTGGGACTTAGTATATATCTTTCTGTTAGGAAATTCATTTAGTTCAGTTCAGTTCAGTCGCTCAGTCGTGTCCGCTCAGTCTTTGCGACACCATGAATCACAGCATGCCAGGCCTCCCTGTCCATCACCAACTCCTGGAGTTCACTCAGACTCACGTCCATTGAGTCAGTGATGCCATCCAGCCATCTCATCCTCTGTCATCCCCTTCTCCTCCTGCCCCCAATCCCTCTCAGCATCAGAGTCTTTTCCAATGAGTCAACACTTCACATGAGGTGGCCAAAGTATTGGAGTTTCAGCTTTAGCATCATTCCTTCCAAAGAACACCCAGGGCTGATCTCCTTTAGAATGGACTGGTTGGATCTCCTTGCAGGCCAAGGGGCTCCCAAGAGTCTTCTCCAACACCACAGTTCAAAAGCATCAATTCTTCAGTGCTCAGCTTTCTTCACAGTCCAACTCTCTCATCCATACATGACTACTGGAAAAACCATAGCCTTGACCAAGTGGACCTTTGTTGGCAAAGTAATGTCTCTGCTTTTCAATATGCTATCTAGGTTGGAAATTCATTAGTTAGCTTGATTTGTTGTTAATTTTTAGTAGCAAGTTCTCACCATTAGTGGCTCATAGACAAAGAAAGCAACTGCTGGATGAAGATGGACCATGGTATGACCGGGAAAGCATTCTACTGGGATCAGATCAGAAACAGGTCCAAGATACACAACTGAAATGGCTGTGCGTCCTTGGGTGGTTTTTCTCTAAGTTTCAGTACCTCTGTCTGATAAATGGATGTGCGTGTGTGCATGCTAAGTCACTTCATATGTGTCCAACACTGTGTAACCCTGTAAACTGCAGCCTGCCGGGTTCCTCTGTCTATGGGTTTTCCAGGCAAGAATACTGGAGTGGGTTGCCATGCCCTCCTCCAGGGGATCTTCCCAACCCAGGGATCAAGCCCGCTACTCTTACATTTCCTGAGTTGGCAGGCAAGTTCTTTACCACTCTCGCCACCTGGCTGGTACTAAACCTAATTTCCCTGGATGTACTAAACCTAATTTGTAAGTTTTATGATGTTCAAATAAAATACTGGCTATAAAATCACCAAGAAAATTGTTGCATCATTTTATCATTGTAAACCTGTGTTTCATATTAAAATTCATTTTTGCTTTTTATTTTGTTTCTTTGTGTAAATTGGGCCTCCCCGGTGGCTCAGTGGTAAAGAATCCACCTGCCAATACAGGAGATGTAGGTTCTATCTTTGGATCTGAGAGATTCCCTGGAAAAGGAAATGGCAACCCATTCCAGGTTTCTTGCCTGGAAAATTCCATGGACAGAGGAGCCTAGAAGGTTGGAAAAAAGTCAGACATGACTTAGTGACTAAATGACAATAACAATGAATAGGTTATTTCCTACATACATTTTTTAGTATGATCACATAATTTTTTTGAGAATTATACTACTGTGTAATAACTACAGGATGGAATACATACTTAGACAAAATAGATTTCATGTCTTAAAAGTATTTTATGATTGTGTATATTTGTTCTTGATAACTTACTGTCTGGTAAAATTACTGACTTTTTTCTGTTCTCCTAATATGAACAAACAATGTCTTAGTGTCTATCTGAGACCTTGAAAATTATGACTCCAATTAGGTACAAGTTCTCATATGGCAATGTTGATTTAGTTTACCTACCAGTAGGAACAATAGATTCACTCATTAGGGCTTACCTATTTTAAAAGCAGTATTTAAACTTTTAAATCCCTACTTAGATGATCTCTGAAAAGTACCTTCTACACTCTGAGGAAATAAAATGCAGAAATGTTCACATTCATGAGACAATAGCTTTGACTGAATGCTGTAAAATGAAATCTGCTCTTTCAGTTTTTCTTTCAAAAGAAAGATTGCATAAATAATACATTTGGGCCTTGCAATACCAAACAAGCACAATAGCTACTTTACAGCTTTCATCAAAATGAAGGCCATCTTTTTCATTTTATTATGGAACTATTAATACAATATCATCAACTCTGATTGGCTGCAAGATTCCATAATGAAGGCTTCATGCCAGAAGTCAACGGAGGTGCTAATATCACTGGATACAGGATGGCACCAGCCCAATGCCTGGTGAGCTGATAAAATATGAAAAGAAAGAAAGATAAATCTGAAACTTTTCAAATGTGGGGCCATGGTTTATTTCTTGGGAAAAACTCAGGCAAGAATTAATTTTATGATATTCCCCAAAGTCACCTGACAATCTTTTAAATGACAAATAAATAATACATGTTGAGATGTGGTTTGAGTCCTGGGTTGGGAAGATCTCCCGGAAGAGGAAACGGCAACCCACTCCAGGATTCTTCCTTGGGAATCTCATGCACAGAGGAGCCTGGTGGGCTACAGTCTGTGGGGTCGCGAAGAATGGGACACCATGACCAAACAGCAACAACACATATATTACCTTGCTCATTTGGTTTGGGGATGTTTTTGGATACATTTCTATCCAGATCAGGCTTTTCACTGGTCTGTTAGAGGCATTAAAAACAAACAAAGAAACCAAACCAAAAAATAGGTACTATTTGATTGTATCTATTTTCTACCTATTTCAGTCCAAAAAAGAAAGGTTTGTTAGGAGGAGGAATAAAAATAATGTCAAAATTAAGACTTCTCTAATTATTCCTGGATTTAAGTTGTCCTTGCTTTTGTGGGCTCTGTCCCATGACCACAGATAATTGAGAGCTGGCTGTAATTGACATACTAGGGTTTTCTTTTACTTAAGGCAAATAGAAGCAGCTAAACATTAGTTTTACCCTTTAGGTAAAAAGAGCACATGGCAGATAGCCACAAAGTAGGGGTTTAAATGGATTTACTAAGTTGGGATAAATACAGTGTGTAGAAGGAATTTAAAGAAAATTCAAAGCAATCCATGGATAACAGCCTCACGTTACATGGATTTAGCACAACACAATTTAATTTCTTATACAAAGGAATTAAACAAGGTGGTATAACCTGTGATTTCTTTGTATTTTTGTTGATGTTTCCAAAGAAAATTTAGTTTTTCTCTTCTACTAAAGTGATTCTTAAAGTCCTTCTATATAATTAAATCTCAGTTTCATTTTATACTTAAGACATAAAAATATTGTAGAATGTGTTAAGACATATTTCAGGTCAATGAGAAATAAGTTATAAACTGTCAATTGACTGGACATTGACAAATATGTACTTTGAGCGTTCACTGCAGTTTGGCATTGTAAAGATATTAGGAAAACAGTTTTTCACTGCAAACTGCTACTTGGTAGCTGGGTAAACCTGGCCAAGTCCCTTAACCTCCTGGGCCTCCGTTTTCTGTTCTGTGAAATGGAAATGATTATAGATCTTATTCACAGAGTTCTTGTGAGGTTTAAAGGATCTAATAAATGTAAACTACTCAGAGGAATGCCTGACATATAATAAACATTCAAAAAGGAATTATTTTTGCTTTCCAACAGCATTTCAAATGATAGCCTGAAAGAAAAGAAAGTGAAAGTCACTCAGTTGTGTCTGACTCTTTTCGATCTCATGGACTATACAGTTCATGGATTCTCCAGGCCAGAATACTGGAGTGGGTAGCCTAAATTTCCCTTTTCCGGGGGATCTTCCCAACCCAGGAATTGAACCAGTGTCTCCGGCATTGCAGGTGGATTCTTTACCAACTGAGTTCTGAGGGAAACCCAAAATGATAGCCTAGCAAGAGTAAATTGAGTGAAAAAGTTATCACTTTCTTGTCGTCAGCATTACATCCTGATAAGATTCAAGAAAAATCCTATTTTGTTATAAATTACTGCTACTGAGATTCACTGAATTAGATTTGAGGAATTTAAGATAGAGTCAGCATCAAATATTTGTGTTTGCTTTTTTAACAGGCAAATTAAAACATTGGCAAGTGCCTTTTAATTTAATTTTTAATTCTTATCCCTTCGGAGACTACACATAAAATATTCATTTATCTTCCATTTCAGTTTGGTAATATATTCTTGGCAATTAAGAACTTGATGGACTAGGAGATAAATGTATTTAGGTTAAATGTTAGTGCTTTGTATAAAGCCTGCTTTGCAGGAATTCTATTATGCTTCTCACTCTTTGGAAAGAGATGAAGCAAACCTCTAATTTTTAGAGCTCTGAAAATGGCAATGTGTCCCTACCCTCTTCAATAAAATCATTGACATTAAGAACTCCACCTTAATTTTACTGTTCAAACACAAAATGCTAAGCACTTAAAAGGCTCACAGATTACTGTTCATTCATTGCATTGATATCACTGATTTGGTCAGGATAATTCTAAAGCTCCCTAAGATTGGCCTTTGTTGTTGTGAGATACTGGCAATCAGGAACCAGAAGTGGATTTAGCAATTTCCAACATTTGATGTCTACCATGAGAACCAGTCCAAGTTTTTTTTCATTTTATTTCATTTACTAACCCTTCTTTAAAAAAAAAAAAAAAGACTGACCCTTCTCCATCCCTGGGTTGACAAGATCCCCTGGAGTCAGAAATGGCAACTCACTCCATTCCTCTTGCCTGAAAAATTCTGTGGACAGAGGAGCTGAGCATACATGCACTCTGTTTATATAAAGATACAGTTGTTGTTGTTTTTAGTCACTAAGTTGTGTCCAGCTGTTTGCAACACTATGAACTGTAGTCTGCCAGACACCTTTGTCCATGGGATTTCCCAGGCAAGACTATTAAAGTGGGTTGCCATTTCCTTCTCCAGGGGATTTCTTCCCAACTCAGGAATTGAACCTGAGTCTCCTGCATTGGCAGGCATGTTCTTTACCACTGAACCATCAGGGAAGCCTTAATAAGGATAAATGAGTCTTAGATTTACATGCATATACAAATAGAGATATATGTCTATTTCCAATAGTAGAATGGTATACAACTGATATTTGTAACAATATCATGTGTTAGACTATATAATTGACATTACCTGTAATTTAACTACTAATATGCCTCCCCTGTTTTACTTTCCTTTCATTATAATTTTATTCATAATAATTTGTTAATTATTATAAATAGTTATTGTTGCTGCTGCTGCTGCTAAGTCTCTTCAGTCCTGTCCAACTCTGTGCAACCCCATAGATGGTAGCCTACTAGGTTCCTCCATCCCTGGGATTCTTCAGACAAGAACAGTGGAGTGGGTTGCCATTTCCTTCTCCAATGCATGAAAGTGAAAAGTGAAAGTGAAGCTGCTCAGTCATGACCAACTCTTCGCAACCCCATGGACTGCAGCCTACCAGGCTCCTCTGTCCATGGGATTTTCCAGGCAAGAGTACTGGAGTGGGTTGCCATTGCCTTCTCCAATAGTTATTATATCTAAATTACAAAAGAAAAAAACTAAGGTGAACTGGTAATATATCAGATTACAAGCCAAGACATGTGCTTTTGTTCAAGGTATTTGCTTTTTCTAAGAACTAAATGACTCTTATGTTAAATGAGTAGGTGGTGTTTTGAAATAATTTCAGTAATTCAAGAAACCCAGTGAAAGTTCCCATTTCTCAGGTTTGATTTTGCACAAGGTGTCTGAAACATCAGATTCTTTGTCTTGGCTAGAATTGTGTCAACTCATTGGGATCATATCAATTATCTTATGCTAGCCAGAAACAGCAATTGATATCTTTATTTCTTTGATTAAATTTTAGCAATATTTATGACTCAATAGTATGACTTGTAGGAAAACCCATTGCTTAGGGGTTGGGTCTGAGAAAAGAACAATGGGAAGTTAGAGAAAATCAAAGAAATATTCCTTTGGTGGTAAAATGTTTGAGATTCCTGGAATGGAGTTCTAAGGCTTCTTTTTACTTTGTAAATCATTATGACCTATTGTTTAAATTTTCTGGTCATATTTTCTCATCCTAATACAATCAATTTTACCTCTCTGAGTGGTTATATCTCAAGTTATACCTTAACGGTTCCCTGTCGGCTCAGATGGTAAAGAATCCACCTGCAATGCAGGAGACCCAGGTTCAATCCCTGAGTTGGGAAGACCTCCTGGAGAGGGGAATATTCTTGCTGGGAGAATTTCATGGACAGAGGAGCCTGGTGGGCTACTACAGTCCATGGGGTCACAAAGATTCAGACACAACTGAGCAACTAACATTATACTTCAAGTTAGACATGTGAACAAAATTTACCTTCCCTGATACAAGCATATCTGTATGAAGGTATAATATAAAGGTGTTGTGTGTATAAATTAATGATATTAATGTTCATGGGTAGCTCATGAAACTGAAGATGTATGCATTGGAGTATAGATTATCAAGTACATTGGAGGCTTGGCTGAGAAGACTATCATGTAACTAACTTCATATATGCAGATGCTGTTCATTGAGTTAATGTGCAAATTTTTCTTCAGCTTTATATAAAGCCTACCCACTTGCAATCTCCATTGTAACTACATGTACAGATTTACTCAACTGGTTTGATTAATATCCATACTTATGTAATGTAAATCAAAAAAATCTTTGCATGGTCAAGAAACGGAAAAATATTCATTAAGGTTATTAAAGTAACTAAAAATGGGATGAAATCTAAATGGCCAATGGTGATTTTAAAAAGCTATTGAGTAGAATGTTTTCCATCTATTTAAATCAGTGTTTATTTAAAAATGGACAAATTTCTGTCACGATGTTAAATGAAAAAGGAAATGTCCAAATGTTGATTGTGCTATGTAGCAACACGGCTATGCAAAAGAAAACGAACAAAAAGTCATGAATCAGGAAAAATACTGGAAAGAAAGACACTAAAGTGTTAATGATGGCTATCTCTCGGTTTCAGCTATCAGGTAATTTGCTTTTGTTTCCTGCAATTTTTCTCTGGTGAGCTTATATTAGTCTCATAATTGAAACTGTTTTATCTTTATAAAACAATCCATTGATTTTTAAAAGTGACTAGAATAGTATAACATTTAGTAGTTACATTTTGCCATGTATCTGTGACTCTGTGTGTGCTCAGTCACGTCCAACTCTTGAGACCCAGTGAACTTATAGCCTACCAGGTTTCTCTGTCCCTGGGATTTTTCAGACAAGAATATTAGGGTGGGTTGCCATTTTCTCTTCCAGGGAATCTTCCCAACCCAGGGATCAAACCCTTTTCTCCTACAGTTCAGGCAGATTCTTTACCCGCTGAGCCATCAGGGAAACACAATCTGGCACTATCTTACATGTTTAATCTTCAACAACCCAATCAGATAATATATTCTTAACATTTTACAGATGGAAACTTAGAAACAAAGAGATTAAATAACTTTCCCTGACTTATACATAAGTAGGTTGTGAAACTGGCACTCACAACTTTGGTTTTTGCGGCTTTGGTCTGAGTTATACTACTGCTATCAATGTGCACAACAGAAATGTTGTCATATTTTAATTTTTTAATACTTAATCACAACAAAAGTATAGATGATATTACTGACACCCGGGTACCCATCTCTGAGTTGTAATTTTTTAAACAATACCACAACATGCTTATTTAAATCAATATTGTGCCATTCAAATACATCAATGGGGATGTGTCACTTTCAGGTGATAATGCCATTTTTATTATTATAGTAAGAATAGAAGTTGAATAATAAGGTAGTAAAATGATACAACAGGTATAAGGCATACAAATTATGTACAAAATCTATATGAATAAAGCTATAAAAACTCTGATAAAAGAAATCAAAGAATGCCTAAATAAATGGAAAGATATTCCATGATCATGATCATAGATAAAAAGACTCAATATTGTCAAGATTTCAGTTCTTTCTAACATGATCTCTAGATTCAACACAATTCCAGTCAAAATCCCAATAAGCTATTCTGTAGATATTGACACACTGATTCCAAAGTTTGTATGGAGAGATAGAAGACCAAAAACAGCCAACATAATGTTGATGGAAAAGAATGAAAGTGGACATTACTTACATTACTCTACCTCAAGACTTACTAAGAGGCTACAACAATCAAAACAGTGTGATACTGATGAGAGGACAGACAAAGATACCAATGGAACAGAATAGAAGGCCCAGAAAAAGACCAACACAGATATCATCAACTGATCTTTGACAAAGGAGCAAAGGCAATATAATGGAAAAATGATGCTTGTTTCAACAAATGATACTGGAGCAACTGGACACCTGCATACACAAAGAAAAATTTTAATTGAAACACAAACACTGCACACTTTATAACATTTGACTCAAAGTGGGTCGTAAACATTAATCTAAAAAGTAAACTGTAAAACTGTAGAAATAAAAAATTCTCCAAGCCAGGCTTCAACAATACATGAACTGTGAACTTCCAGATGTTCAAGCTGGATTTAGAAAAGGCAGAAGAATCAGAGATCAAATTGCCAACATCCTCTGGATAATGGAAAAAGCAAGAGAGTTCCACAAAAACATCTATTTCTGCTTTATTGACTATGCCAAAGCCTTTGACTGTGTGGATCACAATAAACTGTGGAAAATTCTGACAGAGATGGGAATACCAGACCACCTGACCAGCTCTTGAGAAACCTATATGCAGGTCAGGAAGCAACAGTTAGAACTGGATATGGAACCACACACTGGTTCCAAATAGGAAAAGTAGTATGTCAAGACTGTATATTGTCACCCTGCTTATTTAACTTCTATGCAGAATACATCATGAGAAACACTGGGCTGGAAGAAGCACAAGCCAGAATCAAGATTGCTGGGAAAAATATCAATAACCTCAGATATGAAGATGACACCACCCTTATGGCAGAAAGTGAAGAAGAACTAAAGAGCCTCTTGATGAAAGTGAAAGAAGAGAGTGAAAAAGTTGGCTTAAAGCTCAACTTTCAGAAAACTAAGATCCCGGCATCTGGTCCCATCACTTCATGGCAAATAGATGGGGAAACAGTGAAAACAGTGGCTGACTTTATTTTGGGGGGCTCCAAAATCACAGCAGATGGTGATTGCAGCCATGAAATTAAAAGACACTTACTCTTTGGAAGGAAAGTTATGACCAACCTAGACAGCATATTAAAAAGCAGAGACATTACTTTGCCAACAAAGGTCCCTCTAGTAAAGGCTATGGTTTTTCCAGTAATCATGTATGGATGTGAGAGTTGGACTATAAAGTTGAGCACCAAAGAATTGATGCTTTTGAACTTTGGTGTTGGAGAAGACTGTTGAGAGTCCCTTGGACTGCAAAGAGATCCAACCAGTCCATCCTAAAGGAGACTAGTCCTGGGTGTTCATTGGAAGGACTAATGCTGAGACTGAAACTCCAATACTTTGGCCACCTGATGTAAAGAGCTGAGTCATTTGAAAAGACCCTGATGCTGGGAAAGTTTGAGGGCAGGAGGAGAACGGGATGACAGAGGATGAGATGGTTGGATGGCAGGTGATGGACAGGGAGGCCTGGCATGCTGTGGTTCATGGGGTCACAAAGAATCGGACACGACTGAGTGACTGAACTGAACTGAATTCTGACTTGTGTGAGGTGATATGTCATTGTGGTTTTGATTTGCATTTCTCTAATAATGAGCAATGTTGAGCATCTTTCCACGTGTTTGTTAGCCGTCTGTATGTCTTCTTTGGAGAAATGTCTGTTTAGGTCTTTTCCCACTGTTTGATAGGGTTGTTTGTTTTTCTGGCATTGAGTTGTTGGAGCTACTTGTATATTTTGGAAATTAATCCTTTGTTAGTTGTTTCATTTGCTATTATTTTCTCCCATTCTGAGGGTTGTCTTTTCACCTTGCTTATAGTTTCCTTTGCTGTGCAAAAGCTTTTAAGTTTAATCAGGTCCCTCTTGTTTACTTTTGTCTTTATTTCCATTACTCTAAGAGGTGGGTCATAGAGGATCTTGCTTTAATTTATGTCATCAAGTGTTCTGCCTATGTTTTCTTCTAAGAGTTTTATAGTTTCTGGTCTTACATTTAAGTCTTTAATCTGTTTTGAGTTTATCTTTGTGTATGGTGTTAGGAAGTGTTCTGATTTTATTCTTTTACATGTAGCTGTCCAGTTTCCCCAACAACATTTATTGAAGAGACTGTCTTTGCCCCACTATATATTCTTGCCTCCTTTGTCAAAAATAAGTTTCCCATAGGTGCATGGGTTTATTTTTGGGCTTTCTGTCTTGTTCCATTGGTCTATATTTCTGTTTCTGTTCCCATACCAACTGTCTTGATGACTGTAGCTTTGTAGTATAATCTGAAGTCAGGAAGGTTGATTCCTCCAGCTCCATTCCTCTTTCTCAAGACTGCTTTGGCTATTTGAGGTCTTTCGTGTTTCCATGTGAGTTGTAAAATACTTGTTCCAGTTCTGTGGAAAATGTCATTAGTAATTTGATAGGGATTGCATTGAATCTCTAGATTGCATTTGGTAGTATAGTCACTTTCACAATATTGATTCTTCCTACCCAGGAACATGGAATATCTCTCAATCTGTTTATGTTGTTTTTTTATTTCTTTCATCAGTGTCTTATAATTTTCTGTGTACAATTCTTTTGTCTCCTTCAGTATGTTTATTCCTAGATATTTAATTCTTTTTGTTTCAATGGTGAATGGGATTGATTCCTTAATTTCTCTTTCTGATTTTTCATTGTTAGTATATAGAAATTCAAGTGATTTTTGTGTATTGATTTTATATCCTGCAATTTTGCTAAATTCACTGATTAGCTCTAATAATTATTTGATACTATCCTTAGGGTTTTCTATGTACAGTATCATGTCATCTGCAAACACTGAGAGCTTTATTTCTTTTCCCACAGTGAGAGCTTTATTTCTTTTCCCATCTGGATTTCTTTTATTTTTTTTTTCTTCTCTGACTGCTGTCGCTAGGACATTCACAACTATGTTGAATAATAGTGGTGAAAGTGGACACCCTTGTCTTGTTCGACCTGGGGGGAATGCTTTCAGTTTTTCACCATTGAGAATAGTGTTTGCTGTTGGCTTATCATATATGGCCTTTACTATGTTGAGGTAGGTGCCTTCTGTGCCCATTTTTTGAAGGGTTTTCATCATAAATGGGTGCTGAATTTTGTCAAAGGCTTTTCTGCATCTATTGAGATTATCATATTGTCTTTATCTTTCAATTTGTTAATATGATGTATCACATTGATTGATTTGCATATATTGAAGAATCCTTGCATTCCTGCAATAAAACAACTTGATCAGGGCCTATGAGCTTTTTGGTGTGTTGCTGAATTCTGTTTGCTAAAATTTTATTGAGGATTTTTGCATCTATGTTCATCAGTGATATTGGCATGTAGTTCTCCTTTTTTGTGTTGTCTTTGCCTGGTTTTGGTATCAGGGTGATGGTGGCCTCATAGAATGAGTTTCAAAGTTTTACTTCCTCTGCAATTTTTTGAAAGAGTTTTAGAAGGATAGGCATTAACTCTTCTCTAAATGTTTGAAGGATGCTCCTGTAAAGCCATCTGGTCCTAGGCTTTTGGGGGTTTTTTGTTTTTGTTTTTTAAGATTTTTGAGCAGAGCTTCAATTACATTGCTTGTAATTGGGTTGTTCATAATTTCTATTTCTTCCTGGTTCAATCTTGGAGGACTGAATTTTTCTAAAAATATGTCCATTTCTTATAGGTTGTAGAAAACTAACCAGTCTGATCACAAGGACCACAGCCTTTCTAACTCAATGAAACTGACTCAAGCCGTGTAGAGCCACACAAAACAAGTGTGTCATGGTGAGGAGTTCTGACAAAACATGGTGCAGTAGAGAAGGGAATGGCAAACCACTTCAGTATTCTTGCCTTGAGAACCCCATGAAAAGTATGAAAGGGCAAAAAGATAGGAAACTGAAAGATGAACTTGCACGTTGGTAGGTGCCCAATATGCTACTGGAGATCAGTGGAAAACTAATTCCAGAAAGAATGAAGAGATGGCACCAAAGAAAAAACAACACCCAATTATAATTGTCACTGGTGATGGAAGTAAAGTCTGATACTGTAAAGAGCAATACTGCATAGGAACCTGGAATGTTAGATCCATGAATCAAGGCAAATTGGAAGTGGTCAGACAGGAGATGGCAAGAGGGAAGGTCAACATTTTAGGAATCAGTGAACTAAAATGGACTGGAATGGTTGAATGTAATTCAGATGACAATTATATCTACTACTGTGGGCAGGAATCCCTTAGAAGAAACGGAATAGCCATCATAGTCAACAAAAGACTCCAAAATGCAGTTCAGTTCAGTTCAGTTCAGTCACTCAGTTGTGCCCGACTCTTTGCGACCCTATGAATCGCAGCACGCCAGGCCTCCCTGTCCATCACCAACTCCCGGAGTTCACTCAAACTCATGTCCATTGAGTCAGTGATGCCATCCAGCCATCTCATCCTCTGTTGTCCCCTTCTCCTCCCGCCCCCAATCCCTCACAGCATCAGAGTCTTTTCCAATGAGTCAACTCTTTGCATGAGGTGGCCAAAGTACTGGAGTTTCAGCTTTAGCATCATTCCTTCCAAAGTGAATGCAATTCCAAAAACAACAGAAGGATATCTGTTCATTTCCAAGGCAAACCATTCAGTATCACAATAATCCAATTCTATGCCCCAACCAGCAATGCTGAAGAAGCAGAATTTGAAAATTTCTATGAAGACCTACAAGACCTTCTAGAACTAACACCCAAAAAAGATATCTTTTTCATTATAGGGGACTAGAAATCAAAAGTAGGAAGTCAAGAAATACCTGGAGTAATGGGAAAATTTGGCCTTGCAGTACAGTATGAAGCAGGGCAAAGGCTAATAGAGTTCTGCCAAGGGAAAGCACTGGTCATAGCAAACACCCTCCTCCAACTACACAAGAGAAGACTCTACACATGGACATCACCATCAAATTCTTCAAGAGATGTTGACCATCATAGTCAAAACAAAATCAGATTGATTATATTCTTTGCATCCAAAGATGGAGAAGCTCTATACAGTCAGCAAAAACAAGACTGGGAGCTGACTGTGGCTCAGATCATGAACTCCTTATTGCCAAATTCAGACTTAAATTGAAGAAAATAGGGGAACCGCTAGCCAATTCAAGTATGACCTAAATCAAATCCCTTACAATTGTACAGTGGAAGTGACAAATAGATTCAAGGGATTAGATCTGATAGACAGAAATCTGAAAAACTATGAATGGAGATTCATGGCATTGTACAGGAAGCAGGAATCATCTCCAAGAAAAACCATCTCCCAGAAAAACAAATGCAAAAAAGGCAAAATGGTTGTCTGAGGAGGCCTTACAAATAGCTGTGAAAAGAAGGGAAGCGAAAAGCAAAGGAGAAAAGGAAAGATATACCCATTTGAGTGCAGAGTTCCAAGGAATAGCAAGGAGAGATAAGAAAGCCTTACCTCAATGATCAGTGCAAAGAAATAGAGGAAAACAATAGAATGGGAAACACTAGAGATCTCTTCAAGAAAATTAGAGATACCAAGGGAAATTTTCATGTAACAATGGGCACAATAAAAGACAGAAATGGTATGGACCTAAGAGAAGCAGAATACATTAAGAAGAGGTGGTAAGAATACACAGAAGAACTATACAAAAAAGATCTTCACAACTCAGATAATCACAATGGTATGATCACTCACGTAATGCCAGACATCCTGGAATGTGAAGTCAAGTGGGCCTTAGGAAGCATCACTATGAACAAAGCTAATGGATGTGATGGAATATCAGTTGACCTATTTCAAACCCTGAAAGATGATGATGTGAAAGTGCTGCACTCAATATGCCGAAAATTTGGAAAACTCAGAAGTGGGCACAGGAAGGGAAAAGGTCAGTTTTCATTCCAATCCCAAAGAAAGGCAATGCCAAAGAATGCTCAAACTACTGCACAATTGCACTCATCTCACACACTAGTAAAGTAATGCTCAAAATTCTCCACACCAGGCTTCAACAGTACGTGAACTTACAGAAATTCAAGCTGGTTTTAGAAAAGGCAGAGGAATCAGAGATCAAATTGCCAACATCCTCTGGATCATCGAAAAAGCAAGAGATTTCCAGGAAAACATCTACTTCTGCTTCATTGACTATGCCAAAGCCTTTGACTGTGTAGATCACAACAAACTGTGGAAAATTCTTCAAGAGGTGGGAATACGAGACCACCTGACCTGCCTCTTGAGAAATCTGTATGCAAGTCAGGAAGCAACAGTTCGAACTGGACATGGAACTTCGGACTGGCTCCAAATCAAGAAAGGAGTACATCAAGGCTTTATGTTGTTACCCTGCTTATTTAACTTATATTCAGAGTACATCATGAGAAACTCTGGGCTGGATGAAGTGCAAGCTGGAATCAAGATTGCTGGGAGAAATATCAATAACCTCAGATATGCAGATGACACCACACTTATGGCAGAAAGTAAAGAATAAAGAGCCTCTTGAAAGTGAAAGAGGAGAGTGAAAAAGTTGGCTTAAAGCCCAACATTCAAAAAACTAAGATCATGGTCATTGGTCCCATTACTTCATGGGAAATACATGGGGAAACAGTGGAAACAGTGATAGACCTTATTTTGGGGGGCTCCAAAATCACTTCAGATAGTAACTGCAGCCATGAAATTAAAAGACGCTTGCTCCTTGGAAGAAAAGTTATGACCAATCTAGACAGCTTATTAAAAAGTAGAGACATTACATTTCCATAAAGGTCTGTCTAGTCATAGCTATGGTTTTTCCAGTAGTCATGTATGGATGTGAGAATTGGACTATAAAGAAATTGGAGCACCGAAGAATTGATGCTTTCAAACTGTGGTGCTGGAGAAGACTCTTGAGAGTCCCTTGGACTGCAAGGAGATCCAGTCAGTCCATCCTAAAGGAACTCTGTCCTGAATATTCATTGGAAGGACTGATTCTGAAGCTGAAACTCCAATACTTTGGCCAACTCATGAGAAGAACTGACTCATTTGAAAAGACCTTGATGCTGGGAAAGATTGAAGGTGGAAGGAGCAGGGGATGACAGGATGAGATTGTTGGAAGGCATCACTGACTCAATGGACATGAGTTTGAGTAAACTCCAGGAGTTGGTGATGGACAGGGGGTCCTGGAATGCTGCAATACATGGGGTTGCATTGAGTCGGACACGACTGAGGGATGAACTGAACTGAACAGATCTGTTTTATTGCCATATAGTTGTTCATATTAGTCTCTTTTAATCTTTATTTTTCTGCATTGTCTGTTGTAACCTCTACTTTTTCATTTCTATTTTTTTAGATTTGATTCTCCTCTCTTTTTTTCTTGATGAGTCTGGCTAAAAGTTTGTCAATTTTGTTTATCTTTTTAAAGAACCAGCTTTTAGTTTTATTAATCTTTACTATTGTTTCATTCATTTCTTTTTCATTTATTTCTGCTCAGGGATTTATGATTTCTTTCCTTCTGCTAATTTTGGGGTTTTTTCATTCATCTTTTTCCAGTTGTTTTAGGTGTAAAGTTAGGTTGTCTGTTTGATGTTTTTCTTATTTCTTGAGGTAGGATTGTATTGCTATAAACTTTCCTCTTAGAACTGCCTCTGCTACATCACATAGGTTTTGAGTTGTCATGTGTTCATTGTCATTTGTTTCTAGAAAATTGTTTATTTCCTTTTTGTTTTCTTCAGTAACCTGTTGGTTATTTAGAAATGTGTTGTTTAATATTCATGTGTTTGTGTGTTAGTTTTTTTTTTTTTTCTTGTAGTTGATATTTGCAGTCTCATAGCATTGTGGTTGGAGAAGCTTGGTATGATTTCAGTTTTCTTCAATTTATTGAGGTTTGATTTGTGACTCAAGATGTGATCTATCCTGGAGAATGTTCCATGTGCACTTGAGAAGAAGGTGTATTCTGCATTTGGATGGAATATTCTGAAAATATCAATGAGATCCATCTCACTGATACTTATGTATCATTTAAGACTTTTGTTTTCTTATTAATTTCCCATTTTGATGATCTGCCCATTGGTGTTAGTGGGGTGTTAAAGTCTCCTACTGTTATTGTGTTACTCTTAGTTTCTCCTTTTATGTCTGTTAGTGTTTGTCTTATGTATTGAGGTGCTCCTATGTTTGGTGCATAGATATTTACAATTGTTATGTCTTCCTCTTGGCTTGATCCCTTGATCATTATGTAGTGTCCTTCCTTATCTCTTATAATATTTATTTTAAAGTCTATTTTGTCTGATATGAGGATTGCTACTCCAGCTTTCTTTTGCTTCCCATTTGCATGAAATATATTTTTCCATCCTCTCACTTTCAGTCTATTTGTGTCTTTAGGTCTGAAGTCAGTTTCTTGTAGACAGCATATATAAGGTTCTTGTTTTTGTATCTATTCAGCTAGTCTGTGTCTTTTGGTTGGAACATTTAATCCATTTATATTTAATTATTGATATATATGTTCCTGTTCCCATTTTCTTACTTGTTTGGGGTTGATTTTGTAGATCTTTTTTCTTCTCTTGTATTTCTTGACTATATGAGTCTGTTTAACATTTGTGGTAAAGCTGGTTTGGCGGTACTGAATTCTTTTAACTTTTGCTTGTCTGAAAAGCTTTTTATTTCTCCATCAATTTTGAATGAGATCCTTGCTGGGTACAGTAATCTTGGTTGCAGATTTTTCCCTTTCAGTACTTGAAATGTCATTCCCTTGTGCTGAAAGATCAGCTGTTAAGCATATGGAGTTTCCCTTGTATGTTATTTTTTGCTTCTCCCTTGCTGCTTTTAATATTCTTTATTTGTATTTAGTCTTTGTTAGTTTATTATGTGTCTTGGTGTTATTCTCCTTGAATAATACAAGTTTATCCTGTGGGGGACTCTTTGTGCCTCTTGGACTTGATTGATTATTTCCTTTTCCATGTTGGGGAAATTTTCAACTGTAGTCTCCTCAAAATTTTTCTCATATGCTTTCTTTTTCTCTTCTTCTTCTGGAACCCATATAATTCAAATGTTGGTGAGTTTGATATTGTTCCAGAGGTTTCTGAGACTATCCTCAGTTCTTTTCATTCTTCTTACTTTATTCTGCTCTTCAGAAGTTATTTCCACCATTTTATCTTCCAGCTCACTGATTTGTTCTTCTGCTTCAAATATTCTGCTATTGATTCATTCTAGACTATTTTTAATTTCAGTAATTTTGTTGTTTGTCTCTGCATGTTTATTCTTTAATTCTTCTAGGTCTTTATTAATTGATTCTTGCATTTTCTCCATTTTGTTTTCAAGGGTTTTGATTATCTTTACTGTCATTATTCTGAATTCTTTTTCAGGTAGTTTGCCTATTTCTTCTTTGTTATTTGGACTTCTGTGTTAGTTTGTTCCTTCATTTGTGTAGTATTTCTCTGCCTTTTCATTATTTCTTTTTTAACTTATTGTGTTTGAGCTCTCCTTTTCCCAGGCTTCAAGATTGAATTCTTTCTTCCTTTTGGTTTCTGCCCACCTAAGGTTGGTCCAGTGGTTTGTGTAAGCTTCATATAGGGTGAGATTTGTGCTGAGTTTTTGTTTGTTTGTTTGTTTGTTTTTCCTCTGATGGGCAAGGCTAAGTGAGATTGTAATCCTGTCTGCTGATGATCTGGTTTGTGTTTTTGTTTTGTTTGTTATTTAGATGAGGCGTCCTGCACAGGGTTCTACTGGTGGTTGGGTGGTGCTGAGTCTTGTATTCCAGTGGTTTCCTTTGTGTGAGTTCTCACTATTTGACACCCCCTAGAGTTATTTCTCTGGTAGTCTAGGTTCTTGGAGTCAATGCTCCCACTCCAAAAGCTCAGGGCTTAGTCTCTCAAAAGTCATCTTCTTCTGTCTTTTTCCAAAACCACAATCAAGATCTGTTCAGCTCCAAGATGAGAGAGCCTTCCCTTTTATGAATTTCATACAGTGAACACGGTTTTTGGAGATTTTGGACTTGTCTTCAAGACTGAAAGATTCCTTTTCCTTGTTGTCTGGGGAGTCTCCCATTTCTTGCCCATGGCACGTGTTCAGTGGGGCCAGAAGCTGGTTAAAATCATCTTGATGAGCAATCCAGTTGTCTTCATTATTGATAGTAGGTCCTAGTCTCGAGTGGTGGTTATTTTTGACTTGAACTTCAATATGATTAGTGGCTCCTTGCTCCTGAGCCCCTAAACCACTCAGTCAGCATCTACATGTCACCAGGCTTGTGATGCTGTGCATTTTGGGACCTGATTGACTGCAATTACAGCATGGCCGACTGGAGGAAAAGCCGAAACTACCCTACTCCCTCATAACTCAGTCAGTAAAGAATATGCCTGCAGTGCAGGAGATTGGGTTCAATTCCTGGGTTGGGAAGATCTCCTGGAGAAGTAAATGGCAACCCCCTCCAGTATTCTTGCCTGGAGAATCCCATGGCTACAGTCTATGGGGTCACAAGAGTCAGACACAACTTAACGACTAAACCACCACCACCACCACCGTACTCCCACACTGGGGAAATTGCAGTGGTGGGGCCACATGTTTTAAATAAAAATCTAAGATACTGACGTGAGTAAATGTTGACAGTGATATAGAGCAACAGGAACTCTCATTTGTTGCTGGCGAGAATGCCAAATGGTACAGCCACTTTGGAAAATGGTTTGGTAGTTTCTTGCACTACAGGTATTTACTTAAAAAGTTGAAAACTTACAGCCACCTCAAAACCTGTATGTGGATATTTATGGCAGCTTTATTTTAACTACCTAAATTTGGAAGAAACCAAAGTGTCTTTCATTAGGTAAATGGGCAAACTGTACATTCTGACAATGGATAATTATTCAATATTAAAAAGATATAAACTATCAAGCCCTGCAAAGACATAGAAGCATCTTTTGAATGAATTTTATTGGATGAAAGACAAAAATCTGAAAATTCTGTATGATTCCAACTACATGAAATTCTCCAAAAATAGAGATAGTAAAAAAGATTGGTGGTTTTCAGGGGTTGGGAGGAGATGGAGGGGGTAGATGGGGATGAATTTTCAGGCAGTGAAACTATTCTATATGATACTATAATGATGGATATGTTTTTATACGTTTGATCAAACCCACAGAATGCACATTAAAAGTGAACCCCACTGTAAATGTTGGATTTGGGATGATAATCTGTCAGTGTAGGTGTATTAATTGTAACAAATGTACTACCCTGATGTGGGATATTGATCATGAGAGAGACTATACATGTTTAGGAGACAGGAGTATATGGGAACTTTCCATATTTTCCATCCAGTTTTACTGTGAACCTAAAATTGCTCTAAAAAAAATAAAATCTACCTTTAAAAAAGTTGAGCAGCACAGTGTGCTAAGATATTCACATGTTTATCTCACTGAATTTTCATAACATATCTCACTGATTCATAACAATCATATTAGTAGGAGCCATTCTTTCCCATTATTATAGAGATCATTGAGACATGAAGGATTTTTTTCTCCCAAGGTCATTATACTCCAGAATGCATATTTGTAATCATCACAAATTCAAAATATTTTTTTGAAATTCCTTATATGTCGACAAAAGGTTTTGTGCAGATCATCAACAAAAGTGAAATATTCATTCTCTAAGCACAGTAATATTTTCTTTTAGTAATGAGATGCTTTTCAGAGAAAGACCTTGTAGTAAAGTTGGAGGATAAAACTGAGTAATGTTAGTATGAATAAAATCAAGTAATGTGTTTCAGTGAAATGACCAGCTTGTGGGCCTTAAGCCAAAAATGATCTCTGGACATTTCATTTTTGCCACCCTAATGCAGGCAGGATTTGTTGTTGTTTAGTCACTAAATCATGTCTGACTTTTTTGTGACCCCATGGACTGTAGCTTGCCAGGCTGTTCTGTCCATGGGATTTCCCAGGCAAGAAAACTGAAGTGAGTTGCCATTTCCTTCTCCAGGGGATCTTCCTGACCCAGATATCAAACCTGTGTCTCCTGCACTGGCAGGTGGATTCTTTACCACTGAGCCACTTGGAAAGCCTGGCAATACAGGCAGGATATAATGCCATATTTTAAATCACTTGAAACACTGTGCCCAGATTCTGATGTGCCATCAATAAGCCAAAGTTAGGTAGTGACTTGCACTATTAAATGACATAGTTTCTCTTCAATTCTGTAGTCCTCACCATCTCCTGTGGTCTCTCTACAACTGAAACTAAGTGGCATCTGCTCTCTATGATAATGTTTGTTCTGTTATTTTTCATCTAGTAAAATTGAGAGAAATTTTTTCTTGTGCCCATTTCCCTACAGGAAATATAAGATAAGACAAGAGGGCCCCATGTCTCCATAAAAAATTGGGCATTCAGATTCATTTATGAAAATGTCAACTAGCTTATGTTCAATATACCTACATATCATGTCTGTGTAAAAGATTACCACTTAGGGGACTTCCCTAGTGGCCCAGTGGCTAAGTTTCTGTGCTCCCAATGCAGGGGGCCTAGGTTCAATCCCTGGTCAGAGAACTAGATCCCACACGCTCCAACTAAAAGGTTTTGCATGCCCCAATAGACATAAAAGATGCCACCACTAAGGCCTGGCTCAGCCAAAAAATACAAAAGATTACCACTTAGTTCACTGATATGAAAAAATAAGAGTAATACTGACCAATATACAGAAAAATGTATGTTAATTACATACATGTATGTACATAAATGTATGTCTAATTAACTTAAAAATACTGATATTTAAATAGGGTTTATTTTCAAAATGCAAATAAAAGATAGGGTTGCCATAAAATGCAAATATGTATTAACTGAAAAACATTGCTCTGGCATCAAGGCCTTTTATAGTTGATAAGTTCATAAAGTATAATCGATAGAGGATAGCGGGGTTTCCCTGGTAGCTCAGTTGGTAAAGAACCCACTTGCAATGCAGGAGACCCAGGTTCTATCCCTGGGTAAGGAAGATCCACTGGAGAAGGAAATGGCAACCCTCTCCAGTATTCTTGCCTGGAAAAAATCCCATGGATGGAGGAGCCTGGCAGGCTATAATCCATGGGGTCACAAAGAGTCAGATACAACTTAGCGACTAAACAGAGAACAGCAGAAATTAAGAGTCCCAAACAGAAACAAGTATTTGCAAATGGAAGTCTAGTTAAAAATACCATTTAGAGTGTGAAAGTCTTGAGAATTTATAAGACAAAGTAGTGATAAGTTACAGTACTTTTGTGCTCTTTATCACAGTGGTGAAGAATCCACCAGCCAATTCAGGAGATGCAGATTCAACCCCTGGGTCAGGAAGATCTCCTGGAGAAGGAAATGGCAACTCACTCCAGTATTCTTGCCTGGGAAATCCCACGGACAGAGGAGTCTGACGGGCTGCAGTCCATGGGGTCGCAAAGAGTCAGACACAACTTAGCGACTGAATAACAACATTGCAGCTGATAAAAGCCTAAGTATAAATAGTAACACTTATTTAGCTATATTATTCATGCTGCACATGAAAACTTTGACCTGAGAAAAATACTTAGGTGCCTGGTGAAATGTATACATTTCAGAAATGTACTGGCATACATTCAGAAAATTATTTATTTTGTGAGAAAAATTCTCAAGAGGTGAACGTCGTGATTTTGTGAGTGAGCATGAGTGAGGGTTCTTGCAGTTATGTGAAACTTAAATAAAAGATAGCAGTGTCTCATACAAGGACAGAAAGTGTACCTGTGTTCACTGTATCAGTTATAAGGTACATCTTTGAGCTAAAAATGTTAACAATTAAGCTCATTATGAACATAGCAAGAAAGAACTTCTCCCTAGATGTGCTTCTGGGGCTTGAACAACTGAAGTTTTGATGCCTTGTTTGATGAAACAGGAGCCCAGTTATTAGACAGCTGTCTACACACAGGTTAGTAACTTTCATATAGCAAGATGCTGAATTTATGTATGTGTATATATATATATGTATTCATACACACACATACCCACATACAAACACATGGGATTGAAAACAATTTCTTGTTCTTGACAGTCAGGCAAATTACCACCTGTCGCCAGTTAAAACTCAATCAAAAACTTGGCTTTTTAGGCTGATATTTTAAACATCAAGATTGTTTAAATGTCTTTGCAGTAATTTTGCACTAGCTACACAAACGTATGATTTGAGTAACTCATTCTTGGAGTTTTATCTTTGGAAACTCAAAATAACACTGAACATTTGGTTCATTTTCCTATGCTAAGATCGTTCTACAAATGCAAAAAGGATCGCCTGAAATACATTTCCCAAATTACGCATTTAAAGACCAAATTCTTAAAAAAACCCATAAAAGAGATAGCATGAATGAAGAATTACAAGCAATTTACTACTGAACCAGCATGTGACACAGTTTTTAGAATCCAAATATGGTGACACCAAAAACCAGAATTCTACAAATTATAGAAATTCTTGTGCAAAGATTCTATACATGTTTGGAAGTAGCTATATTTAGGAACATCTGTTTTCCATAGTGAACTGAAGAAAACTGAGCATCATTTAAAGATAAAAGATACATTACAACAGAACACATAAAACCCAATGTCGACACTAGAACAGAAGAAAAAGTGAAACACTTTGGATCTAAACCGAGGAATCATGAATTAAAAAAAAAAAATTTAATCATTACCTTATTGAATACTCTATATATTTGCTTCCATTTTAGCCAAAAATAAAATCACATATCTAATGTTATATTTATAGAATATTATATGATAAAAATAAATTTGTATAATTCTGGTGGTTAAATTTTTTCCATCCATCCAGCTTTGCTCATTTAAATTGTCTGGTTGGCACAATCCTAAAGAAAAAAAGACAGCCAGATTCAAATGAGAGGTTTTATCATAACAAAAAAATATATAGTCTACTAATTTAACTGCTTAGAAGAGGAGCACACAAATTTACTTTCGTTGCTGTTGTTCAATCACTAAGTCATGTCTGACTCTGCAACCCCATCAACTGCAGCACACCAGGCTTCTGTCCTTCATTCTCCCAGAGTTTGCTCAAACCCATGTCCAAATTTACACATAACTTACAAATTTAACATCTTTATGTCATAGTTATATCCCTAAATTTGTAGAAAATTTTGCCTTTGTTAAAATTATTTTTAACAAATTATTTTTGCCTTTTGAAAGGCAAAAATATGTTTTATTTTTAATGTGTTGAAAATGAATTAATATTGATCAGTTCAGCTATTAACAATTATAATTACAAGAGTGATAATGTGTAAAAAGAGTTATAAATATTTTACTAATGCAGCACAAACAATATTAAACACTAAATATAAAGACACTGACAACTAGAATTCTACAGAATCCTCTGAAATAACTACTGTACTATTATGTACAGGATTTTATTCATGTTTGAAAATAGAGCTTTTTTCATTATGAAAAAAGAAAAGTTAGATACACTTCTGAAGGTGACATTATTGTCTCATTTAAAACGTTGAATATGATGTTTGGCATCAAATGGTCTCAAAATTCATAATTTTATTCTTCTCTTACATTGACCATTAATGTTAACTGTTAACATCTCTATTTAAAATTATAATAACAATACTCTTTTCTCTTTGAAGAGATTGCCATCTTTTCTTTCGTATGTAAATATTACCTCAATTATCAAGGTTATGATGAATTATATTGTAAAGGGTAACATTATCCATGTATGCTGAAGATAAACTAAATTAAATGGACAAATAGATTAGATTTAAGAAAGAATATTAAGAGATTATGGAATTATTTCCTCAAGATCTTTAAAGAGTCCAGATACCCATCTGCCTACAATAGTTTAGGTAAAGTTTGCCTGAAGCCAGTGGGATGAAGCAGAAAGATAACCTCTAGAGGTTTCCTTCAACCAAATTTTTTCTCAGATTTCGCTCTATTGCCCTCAAACTGTGCTGGCATCTTTTCAGTTTTTTATTGATTCTGGGCAGCATATTTTTTCTTCTTAATATGAAGACAGTATCCCTCCATTTTTAAGTTATGTATTTTTCAATGTTAAGGAAAGGCAGCCATAAGAGAAGTATTTTCAAACTTCAGACATTGTGCTAAAAAATTAGGAATTAAATACAGTCATCTGAAAGTGAAAGTGTTAGTCGCTCAGTTGTGTCTGACTCTTTGCAACCCCATGGACTGTAGGCTGCCAGACTCCTCTGTCCATGGAGTTCTCCAGGCAAGAATAATGGAGTGGGTTGCCGTTTCCTTCTCTAGGGGATCTTCTCAATGCTGGGGTTGAACCCTGGTTCCCTGCATTGCAGACAGATACTTTACCACTGAGCCACCAGGGAACCCCACAGTCAATCTAGGCAAACATTATTAAAAGTGAGGACAGCAAAGTTAAAATTTTAAAAATTGTATTGCATGCTTCATTACTGATGAATTGCTTTATTGCCAAATAATGATATGATTCAGAATTTCAATGAGAATTTTGAAATTTTTGCTGTGTAAATTGAAAAGCATATTTTTAATAAACTGAGATGTCTTCCCTTAATGCAGTAAGTATCATCTTCCCCATCCGCCCAAAAAAATTTCTTAGGTGTAAGTATTAAGTGAACTCAGGGTGACCACACGAAGCCATGCAGGTTGGACACCTCCAAAAGTCCAGGTTGAGGAGGGGGTTGCCACATATGTAAGCCAGCAAGTTAATGACACCCTTATGGCTAGGGCAGTGCACACCTGCACAAACATTGTTAGTGCTTTAGAATGAAAATTAGATCATGGCCTACTCCTTTCATAATTATTTTCATGTTGATTTATTATAAAGAATAAGAGAACACTGGTTTTAATAAGTGCTGGTTATTTAATGTAAGAAGTTGATCAACAGTCCAAAATAAAACTCTGAAAAATACAGACTCTTTTGTTAAAACACCTGAAATATCTTTGCCCTTTCAAATTTTGTTATTATGTCCAAGTTGTTATTCATTCATACATATTTCTATTCTAAATAGCTCGTGACACTGATAATATGTTTAACTGGGTCATGTTCCTAAAATTGTGGTATTTTACAAGTATCCTCATAGTTTTATTAGCTTCAGAGTTAGGAGGAAAAATCAGTGTCTCATAACAAATGTAAGAATGGCTTATCAGCAGTCCACAACTTTTTGGCAGCAGGGACCAGTTTCGTGTAAGACAATTTTTCCATTGACCAGGAGGATGGTTTCGGGATGATTCAAGTGAATTACATTCATTGTGCACTTTATTTCTATTATTATTACATCAGCTCCACCTCAGATCATCAGCCGTTAGATCCTGGAGGTTGGGGACCCCTGGCTTACATAATGAATTTCTGCACAAAATATTAATTCATGTATGACAGTTTTCCAGGATCTGGATTGATTTGTTAATTATGTAGGATATTATGGTAATTATTGTTTGGGACTGAGGTTTTCTACAGACAAGTCTATTAACTCAGTTAAAAGTGATGTGTGGAGATCGTGAGAATGTCTGAGTGAACTTCTTGGCAGGCATTAGGGAAACTGAGCAATTCAGTACATTTCTTCTGGCAAAAACTGAAATTTCATGACAGTCCCTGGTGATCTAGTGGCAATTGTGGGTGTCTTATGTGGCAAATATCTTGTGTGGGTTGAGAATATCAAATATCAGTGAAGGTTGAGAAGAAAAGATCATTTTCTAGAGAAAAAATTATCTCACTTATTTTCCATATATCAGATGCCCAAAATTAACATAATTTTTTTAAAAATTGCTATACCTTCATGTCAGACACCTGGGAAAATGTGTAGGAACCGCAACCCAGAGAAAGCATAGTGTCGTTTTAAATATCTACTACAATTTTCATATATGCTTTTCATTTATCATGGGAAGAAAACATTTGCATTTCACGAAATAAACATATATATCGTATAATAAATCTACATGCTGTCATTTTATAACTCTAGGTCCCACGCGATAAAGAATGGATTAGGTGTTTCACTAGATCATGTGTATTTATTAAAAGTAAAGGAGATTATTTAGTTTCATAAAAGTGCCCTTAACTGAAGTTTATTGATGAAGTAACTGATTATAAATAGATGCCTCCTTAACTGCAATGTTTAAAAAATTATTTTTCAAATTCCAATTTGAAAAGATAAATTCCATTATACTGTGCATGCTGTATTTCATTTTAATGAAGACCAAAAAAAAAAAAAAGAGCTGCCTGTAACAGTTTATATACAGCTGCAGAAAAGGCTTACGTGGCTAGAGCAACTCACTGCCTTGTTTCTCTTTCAATTACACTATAATCGTTTCATGAGAAAAAAAAAAAAATGTATCACATCTCTGATCTGATCCAAGAAAAGACCAACTGCCCTTATTTGAGTTTTATGCCTTTTTTCATAAGACATCGAATTTGTTTGTATGACTCATTGCAGCTACTTTACTGTTTTCACATAATGCATGCATCACTTTCTGTGAAGAATTCAATAAATTAACAATATATTTGCCCACTACTCAGAGGAAAAAACTCAAGTGTACTGTAACTGTATAAATCACAAGTCCAGTTTAACATGAATTAAATGCATGAAATTCATCAGTGTCTCTGGAATTTTGCCCAAAACATTTGAAAACCAGGAATAAAGCAAATGTGATGTTAGTTTGCATTGTGAAAGATTCCCTTTCCTTCATGTTTGGGAAAGATAATAAAGCTTGAGTCAAGTGATAAAAATAGTTTACATTGAAGACTTAAAATATGTTTAGTAAAGTTTGAAACTGGCAGAAGACATCACCATTCTCTATTTTTTGCTTCTTCTTGTTAAAGATTTCGTTGCAGTACCTGTAAAATGTGTGTATGTGGTAAGAAACATGCATCGTATTCATTTCAAAACAGCCTGTATTTGAAAACAATGCTTGGCACAAGAAATCAGCAAAGACATTGGAAAAATATTAAAATCACTGTGGGAGTGACAACAAAAAATGGAGAGAGACGGTCTGATCCATTATGATACTTTTCTAGTTATTGAGTATATAAATTTCAATCCCCTAGTACAATTGAAGGGGGAGAAAACATGATTATCATATCACTCAAAGCTTCACAACTTTAAATTCAGCTCTGATATAAATTCAGTCTGTATAAAATGACTTTTCATATTTTGTTCTTTAACATAAGTATTAAATTTTATATGATTAAAATTTTATTTACTGTCTCCCCCTTAATTTAGGTTTTTCTTTGCTATTATTACCACTCCTAAGCCATCCGGGCAGAAATATCTGTACATTAGAGCAGAGAAGTTTTAAAGCAAAAGGTAACATTAGCCACGGCACATATTTAGACTTTGAAAGCAAACTTTGATAAAATAAGAATGTGAAGGGAAATTGTTGTGACCACTTCAGCTCCTCTGCTCCACATATATTCATTCATAAAATTTTATAAGAAAACCGAATTAGGAAAATATAGTTTGACATTATTGAAATTATCTGTTTTTAGGGTTTACTTAAGAAAATGATTAGCTATTAATAGCTGGTAGCTGTAAGACCAAAGTGAAGGATTCCTAGCACAACAGAGACCCACAAGAAAGATATTTTTCACCCTACTGCTATTAAAAAAAACTGTAAATTGTTTCTGAAACAGAAAAACAGAAGGCAGGATGAGCCAGCTTTCTTTGTAAGAGACATTACATGCATGGCCGAAACAGAACCTGACACATGTTGGTAGGGAACAATTTGGTCCTAATGTTCATTTATTTTTCTGGTGTGATAAAGTCTTCAGTGGCTACAAGTGGTTGGCAGTATTTGCAGAAAAGCTTTGGGTACAACCAAATGACAGTATTTTCAGAAGAAATTATTCAGCACTGGTGTGGAGAAAAGGGATCCCTTCTATTGATTGAAATACCAACACCTTTGAGTACTCTGCTTAAAATGATGATTATCTTGAAGAAAATGCTGTTAAACTCTAGACATTTTAAATATCTTTAATATATTTAATATTTCTTAGTTCTGAAAGAGTCTATTCTTCCTTTGATACATGTGCTTGGCACTCATCAGTGCTAATGGGAATTAACAACAAAATGGACCCTTAATCATTTCTCTTACATTATAGAAAGGCAGGATTTGTGGACTTGATTAGGGCTGTAACTGAACAAGATATTACAAAGATTTGATTCTGTTCTAACATGTCCATTGCAATAATTCAACTGGAAATGTATTATAAAATTTTCTTCTCCTAGATATTTTATATTGTGATCATTATTTAAACATATGACAAAAATCTCATAAAAACATCAAAGGTATTTCAACACTAGTTATTTACATATGTAAAGACATCCATTCACAGTTCATTCAATTCTACCATTACTTGGTATACATCTATTTATAATCTTATTTGTTTTTGAAAATGAACTGTTTGTCTGTCCAGAAAACATTATGTGAAAATTATTTTCACATGTTTTTACAAGGTTTGAAGTTTTCAAGAGATACAAACTTTTAGAAAACCTTACCTTTGTGCAACATACATTTATAAATTTAAGCTAAGAAAAATACTAATCTATACAAATATACCATAGGCAACACTAAATGTGTATTCCTTGAAGCAAACTGAGATCTGAGAATTTTTTGTGAATTTCAATTATCCTGATACTGATTTTCTGAGTGTACCCAGTTGCTCTGTGTCTTCTTCCTGTCTTCATCTCCACTGCTTTTCTCCAGCCAAATCATGGACAGTTTATTTCCCCAAGACATGTCTGCTCCTACCAAATTACTTTATCTTACAATCCCAAGCTAGAAATCTTTACTATTGCCAGAAATGTTTCCAACTTCCAACATTTCTCATTGTAGGTATGTTACCACCATCACATTGTGATAGAAATGAATTAACTAATGAATACAGATGTTAGGTGATCATGAATTTAGTGGTTCAAGTTTTTGATTAATTTGTTTCTGTGCTCATGGAGGGAGTGCTATCTGACATAATTTTACTTAACTTGTATAATTTTAACTTGCTTCAACTGTTCATACAAAAGACTTTTGCTTTTAAAAAAAGATGCAATTGTACAATCTATGATTAGATTTGGGAAATTCTGTTGTAAGTTCAGTTCAGATCAGTTGCTCAGTCGTGTCCAACTCTTTGTGACCCCATGAATTGCAGCACGCCAGGCCTCCCTGTCCATCACCAACTCCCGGAGTTCACTCAGACTCACGTCCATCGAGTCAGTGATGCCATCCAGCCATCTCATCCTCTGTCATCCCCTTCTCCTCCTGCCCCCAATCCCTCTCAGCATCAGAGTCTTTTCCAATGAGTCAACTCTTTGCATGAGGTGGCCAAAGTACTGGAGTTTCAGCTTTAGCATCATTCCTTCCAAAGAACACCCAGGGCTGATCTCCTTTAGAATGGACTGGTTGGATCTCCTTGCAGGCCAAGGGGCTCCCAAGAGTCTTCTCCAACACCACAGTTCAAAAGCATCAATTCTTCGGCGCTCAACTTTCTTCACAGTCCAACTCTCACATCCTTACATGACCACTGGAAAAACCATAACCTTGACTAAATGGACCTTTGTTGGCAAAGTAATGTCTCTGCTTTTCAATATGCTATCTAGGTTGGTCATAACTTTTCTTCCAACCAAAATAATTATCTAACTGCCCGGCACTGGAGTGACTGTAAGGAGATACCCCATCTCTAAGGGCAGAGAAGCCCCAGCAAGACAGTAGGCACTGGAGCAGCAGCTGCACGGTGCTGCAGCAAATTTGAGGAGATATCCCACATCCAAAGGCAAAGGAGAAGCCCCAGCAAGATGGTAGGAGGGGTAAAATCGTATTTAAAATCAAACCCCATACCCACTAGAGACGCTCAGAGGGCTCAAACATACCTTGTGTGCACCAGGACCCAGAGACCCCATACAGACTGAGTCAGATCTGTGTTTGGGTGTCTCCTGAGGAGATATGGGTCAGCAGTGGACTGCTTCAGGGGCAGGGGTTCTGGGTGCAGCAGACCCGGGTATGGCATAAGTCCTCTTGGAGGACATCGCCATTAACCCACCATAGAGCCACCAGAACTTACACAGGTCTGGGGATACAGACTCTTGGGAGGGCACAAACAGAACCTTGTGTGCCCCAGGACCCAGGAGAAAGGAGCAGTGACCCCACAAGACACTAACCCAGACTTGCCCATGAGTGTCCAGGAGTCTCTGGCAGAGGTATGAAATGGTGGAGGCCTGCTGCAGGGTTGGGGGCACTGAGTGTAGCATTGCTTGCATGGGACCTGTTGAGAGAGATGTCCATTATCTTCATTACCTCCACCATAGTTTGGCCTCAGATCAAATAACCAGGAGGGGACACAGTCCTGCCCTTCAAGAGAAAATTGGATTAAAGATTTACTGAGCATGTCCCCACCCATCGTAACAAGACCCAGTTTCCCCCTCCTCAGTCTCTCCCATCAAGAAGCTTCCATAAGCCTCTTATCCTTCTCCATCAGAGGGCAGACAGACTGAAAACCACAATCACAGAAAACTAACCAATCTGATCACATGGAATACAGCCTTGTCTAACTCAAAGAAACTATGAGCCATGCCCTGTAGGGCAACCCAAGACGGATGGGACATGGTGACGAGTTCTGGCAAAACCTGGTCCACTGGAGAAGGGAATGGCAAACCACTTCAGTATTCTTGCCTTGAGAACCCCATGAACGGTATGAAAAAGTAAAAAGATAAGACAATGAAAGATCAACTCACCAGGTCGATACATGCTCCATATGCTACTGGAGAAACTAACTCCAGAAAAAATGAAGAGACGGAGCCAAAGCAAAACAACACCCAGTTATGGTTGTGACTGGTGATGGAAGTACAGTCTGATGCTGTAAAGAGCAATATTGCATAGGAACCTGGAACGTTAGGTCCAGAATCAAGGCAAATTGACAGCGGTCAAACAGGAGATGGCAAGGGTGAATGTCGACATTTTAGAAATCAGCAAGCTAAAATGGACTGGAATGGGTGAATATATCTCAGATGACCATGTCTCTACTACTGTGGGCAAGAATCCCTAGAAGAAATGGAGTAGCCTTCCTAGTCAACAAGAGTCCAAAATGCAGAGCTTGGATGCAATCCCAAAAACAACAGAACCATCTCTGTTCATTTCCAAGGCAAACCATTCAATATCACAGTAATCCAAGTCTATACCCCAACCAGTAATGCTGAAGAAGCTGAAGTTGAACGGTTCTGTGAAGACCTATAAGACCTTCTAGAACTAACACCCAAAAAAGATGTCCTTTTCATTATAGGGGACCGGAATGCAAAAGTAGGAAGTCAAGAAATACCTGGAGTAATGGGAAAATTTGGCCTTGGAGTACAAAATGAAGGAGGGCAAAGATGAACAGAGATTTGCCAAGAGAACGCACTGGTCATAGCAAACAACCTTTTCCAACAACACAAGAGAAGACTCTACATAGACATCACCAGATGGTCAATACCGAAATCAAATTGATGATACTCTTTGCAGCCAAAGATGGAGAAGCTCTACACTTCTGATGTGGAAGTCAGCAAAAACAGACCAGAAGCTGACTGTGGCTCAGATCATGAACTCCTTATTGCCAAATTCAGACTTAAATTGAAAAAAGTAGGGAAAACCACTAGCCAATTCAGGTATGACCTAAATCAAATCCCTTACAATTATACATTGGAAGTGGCAAATAGATTCAAGGAATTAGATCTGATAGGCAGAGTGCATGAAGAACTATGGACAGAGTTCTGTGATATTGTACAAGAGGCAGGGATCAAGACAGCACCAAGAAAAAGGCAAGCCCCAAGAAAAAGGCAAAATGGTTGTCTGAGGAGGCCTTACAAATAGCTATGAAAAGAGAAGCGAAAGGCAAAAGGGAAAAGGAAAGATACACCAATTTGAATCAGAATTCCAAAGAACAGCAAGGAGAGATAAGAAAGCCTTCCTCAGTGATCAAGGCAAAGAAATAGAGGAAAACAGTAGGACAGAAAAGACTAGAAATCTCTTGAAGAAAATTAGAGATACCAAGGGAAATTTTTATGCAAAGATGGTCACAAAAAAGGACAGAAGTGGTATGGACCTAACAGAAGCAGAATACATTAAGAAGAAGTGGCAGGAATACACAGAACTATACAAAAAAGATATTCATGACCCAGATAATCACAAGGCTGTGATCACTCACCTAGAGGCAGACATCCTGGAATGGGAAGTCAAGTGGGCCTTAGGAAGCATCACTACAAACAAAGCTAGTGGAGGTGAAGGAATTGCAGTTGAGCTATTTCACATCCTAAAAGATGATGCTCTGAAAGTGCTGCACTCAATATGCCAGCAAATTTGGAAAACTCAGCAGTGGCCACAGGACTGGGAAAGGTCAGCTTTCATTCCAATCCCAAAGAAATGCAATGCGAAAGAATGCTCAAACTACTGCACAAATGCACTCATCTCACACACTAGCAAAGTAATGTTCAAAATTCTCCAAGCCAGGCTTCAACAGTACATGAACCATGAACTTCCAGATGTTCAAGCTGGATTTAGAAAAGGCAGAGGAATCAGAGATCAAATCGTCAACATCCGCTGGATCATCAAAAAAGCAAGAGAGTTCCAGGAAAACATCTACTTTCTGCTTTGTTGAGTATGCCAAAGCCTTTGACTCAGTGGATCAAAACAAACTGTGGAAAATTCTGAAAGAAATGGGAATACCAGACCACCTGACCTGCCTCCTGAGAAATCTGTATGCAGGTCCAGAAGGAACAGTCAGAACTGGACATGGAACCACAGACTGGTTCCAAATAGGGAAAGGAGTATGTCAAGGCTGTATATTGTCACCCTGCTTATTTAACTTATTTGCAGAATACATCTGAGAAATGCTGGGTTGGATGAAGCACAAGCTGAAATCAAGATTGCTGGGAGAAAGATCAATAACCTCAGCTATGCAGATGACACACCCTTATGGCAGAAAGTGAAGAGGAACTAAAAAGCCTCTTGATGAAAGTGAAAGAGGAGAGTGAAAAAGTTGGCTTAAAGCTCAACATTCAGAAAACGAAGATCATGGCATCTGGTCCCATCACTTCATGGGAAATAGATGGGGAAACAGTGGAAACAGTGGCATACTTTATTTTTTTGGTCTCCAAAACCACTGCAGATGGTGACTGCAACCATGAAATTAAAAAAACACTTGCTCCTTGGAAGAAAATTTATGACCAACCTAGACAGCTTATTAAAAAGCAGAGACATTATCTTGCCAACAGTGGTCTGTCTAGTCAAAGCTATGGTTTTTCCGGTAGTCATGTATGGATGTGAGAGTTGGACTATAAAGAAAGCTGAGCACTGAAGAATTGCTGCTTTTGAACTGTGGTGTTGGAGAAGACTCTTGAGAGTCCTTTGGCCTGCAAGGAGATCCAACCAGTCCATTCTAAAGGAAATCAGTCTTGAATATTTATTGGAAGGAGTGATGCTGGAGCTGAAACTCCAGTACTTTGGCCTTCTGACAGAAGAACTGACTCATTTGTAAAGACCTCGATGCTGGGAAAGATTGAAGGTGGGAGGAGAATGGGATGACAGAGGACGAGATGGTTGGATGGCATCACCGACTCAATGGACATGAGTTTGAGTAAACTCTGGGTGTTGCTGATGGACAGGGATGACTGGTGTGCTGCAGTTCATGGAGTCGCAAAGAGTCGAGCACAACTGAGTGACTTCAGTTCAGCGACTTCAGTTCAGTCACTCAGTCGTGTCTGACTCTTTGGAACCCCATGAATCGCAGCACACCAGGACTCCCTGTCCATCACCAACTCCCAGAGTTCACCCAAACTCATGTCCATGGAGTCGGTGATGCCACCCAGCCATCTCATCCTCTGTCGTCCCCTTCTTCTCCTGCCCCCAATCCCTCCCAGCATCAGGGTCTTTTCCAATGAGTCAACTCTTCGCATGAGGTGGCCAAAGTACTGGAGTTTCAGCTTTAGCATCATTCCTTCCAAAGAACACCCAGGACTGATCTCCTTTAGAATGGACTGATTGGATCACCTTGCAGTCCATAGCCAGTTAGAAAACTTGAAAAATCTCATCCACAATAGAAACAGAATTCACTATACAATGAATGTTTGTGTAATGAATGTATGTATCAAAGTAATCTGTGAAATGTGTTAGGAATTTCAAAGAAAATTGAAAGAACATAGAGATTAACCTTTTACCTAAGTGAGAAAATGGTTTAAAGAAGTATCTCTCCCAAATTTCTTTGTATATCTGAGATGATTCCATGATTAACTTTGCAATTTCATTAAGTGATTCTAGTAATCAAACAAAAACCAATAGGTAAAAAGAGTGTAGGCACAGTTTAATTTTAACAGCATAATAATATTAAAATATTCTAAAATATATTAAGTATTAAATGAATTTTAATATATAGTGAATCAAAACAGCTTTTAATAAATGATAAAATAATAATAAAAATGCATCTACCAATAGATGCACAATTTGGCTGATGAATTGAATGGCATGCACAGAAACAGATCCTAGTAAATATTATATTGTATTTTAAGATAATATCGGGTATTATAAGTTGATGAATCATTGATGCTAAGAGAGTTATCTCTTTGTTAAGAAGTCATAGTATTTAAATAAATGAATTGGCTTTCCTGGTGGATCAAAAGGTAAAGAATCTGCCTGCAATGTGGGAGACCTGAGGTCGACCCCTGGATTGGGAAGATCTCCTGAAAGGAATGGCAACCCATTCTAGGCTTCTTGCCTGGAGAATTAAGATAATATTGGGTATCATAAGTTGATGAAGCATTTAATATTAATGCTAATATTAATGCTATAATTATGAAAAAGTCAAAACTGTTATTCGTTTAGTCATGTCAGACTCTTTCCAACCCCATGGGCTATTGCCCACCAGGCCCCTCTGTCTATGGGATTCTCCAGGCAAGAATACTGGAGTGGGTTACCATTCCTTTCTCCAAAAACAGGAAAAAAAAGTCATAACAAATAGCTAAATAAATTAAAAACTAAATAGAATTAGCTATTTTAAATATAAAAAATAAGGGTTTTTTGTTTTTTTTTTTAAAAAAGAAAGTTTTTATTTTGTTTTTTTATGTAAGGTTTCTTTTGTAAAGAAAAAAATAATAATAGAACACCTTAAAGAGGAAAAATAGATTTAATCTGGTCAAAATCAATAATTATTTTATGCTAAACTTATCACACTCAGAACTAAAAACCAGGAGACAAACTGAGTTGGTTATTTTTAATATTATGGTGAAGGACACACATTTAAATATAATAAAATATCATATAAATATGAAAATATCCAGTTGATGTTCGTGTCTGTTGTAAATGTTAATTGTTTAAACAATTTTTATATATAAAAGGCCCATAAATTGCAGTTGGTTCCTCCTCCACTCCCACTTTTCCCCCCTTGAAGATTATCCATCAAAGAGCTTGGGAGGTTTGTTGTGTGGAGTCCTCTGTGGTCCACATGATGGATTTTGCCGATTACACATTCATGATCGAATGCAACATGTGCTGTCATCCATCATACTTCATGTAAATGGTTGGATTTGGAGGGCTGATCACATCATATAGGTGGCTGGAGACATTCATATTTCTTCCCATTCTCACCCACCAAATCAAGTCAATCAAGTCTCTTGTTATCAAATCTCAAATATCTAATATCTTTCAAATTTGCTTACTTTCTTGCTTCTCACTAAACCGTCATCTCACTAAACCGTTCAAGCCATCATCTCTCATCTGGATTAATACTTCATACCACAGTCTCCTAACTGGTCTCTCTTTTTCCAGCCTTATCCCCATTCAATCTCTTCTTTCTGTCCTCAGACTTACAGATGATCTTTCTAAAATGCTATAGTAATTATGCCAAGCATGGCCCTGTACCTCTCTCAAACACGAAAACTCTCCACGTCCTTCAGGGTATTGTCTGAATTCCTTTCTGGGGTTTACCAAGTATTTTGTGATTGGATGGCTTCTTATTTTTCTAGTTTCTTTTCTATTCCTTATACTTCTAAATAGGTTTCCACACTTTTTCTTCATGTACTTCATAAACAATGTATACTCTTATTTTTATGTTTAAATTTTGCATAAGTGGCAGCACACTGTCCCTGTTCCTTTGCAATCCACTTTTTTTTAGATTTACTTCTTGATTCATGTAGATCTAGTACTTTACTGTGTAGCAATCCATTACTTGGGGTGTCCCAGGAGACCTGGCAGGCTATAGTCCATGACATCACAAAAAGTCAGACACGACTAAGCTAGTGAGCACACACACACACAATTTGCTTAAAGAAAATTTTATTTCAATAAACCTAATTTATTTGTGTTTCTATTACAATACCCTTGTATCTCTGAAGTGAAGTGAAGTCGCTCAGTCACATCCGACTCTTTGCGACCCCGTGTACTGTAGCCTGCCAGGCTCCTCTGTCCATGGGATTCTCCAGGCAAGAATACTGGAGTGGGTTGCCATTTCCTTCTCCAGGGGATCTTCCTGACCCAGGGATTGGAATGCGGGGGGAGGGAGGATCAAGAGGGTAGGGAGATATATATATATATATATATATATATATATATATATATATATATCTCATTATGACTGATTAACATTGATGTATGGCAGCAAGCACCACAACATTGTAAGGCAATTATCCTCCAATTTAAAAAATATAGAGAGAGAGACAGGCAGGTGGAGGGTGCAGGCGAGACCAGCCTATGTGGGGCATCTCTGGGGAGGAAGAGGAACCCAGTTCACTGGAGACAGCAGTCATGGCTGAAGCAATTCGATCCCTGGGTCGGGAAGATCCCCTGGAGAAAGAAATGGCAACCCACTCCAGTATTCTTGCCTGGAGAATCCCATGGACAGAGGAGCCTGGCAGGCTACAGTCCATGGGGTCGCAAAGAGTCGGACATGACTGAGCGACTTCACTTCACTTCAGAGATACAAGGGTATTGTAATAGAAACACAAATAAATTAGGTTTATTGAAATAAAATTTTCTTTAAGCAAATTGTGTGTGTGTGTGCTCACTAGCTTAGTCGTGTCTGACTTTTTGTGATGTCATGGACTATAGCCTGCCAGGTCTCCTGGGACACCCCAAGTAATGGATTGCTACACAGTAAAGTACTAGATCTACATGAATCAAGAAGTAAATCTAAAAAAAAGTGGATTGCAAAGGAACAGGGACAGTGTGCTGCCACTTATGCAAAATTTAAACATAAAAATAAGAGTATACATTGTTTATGAAGTACATGAAGAAAAAGTGTGGAAACCTATTTAGAAGTATAAGGAATAGAAAAGAAACTAGAAAAATAAGAAGCCATCCAATCACAAAATACTTGGTAAACCCCAGAAAGGAATTCAGACAATACCCTGAAGGACGTGGAGAGTTTTCGTGTTTGAGAGAGGTACAGGGCCATGCTTGGCATAATTACTATAGCATTTTAGAAAGATCATCTGTAAGTCTGAGGACAGAAAGAAGAGATTGAATGGGGATAAGGCTGGAAAAAGAGAGACCAGTTAGGAGACTGTGGTATGAAGTATTAATCCAGATGAGAAGTAACTGGCAAAAAGTTGTTATTCAAAAAAAAGTTTGATATGCATGAAGGCTAAAGATAAAGGAAGAAGCTTAAAAATTAAATATCATAAATAAGGAATGAGGTCTAGGAAAAAGCAAAGTGCTATACTTTTCAAGTAGTTAACACTTGAATCTTTTCCATTTAAAAGTTGTTGGCAGTCTAATTTGAGTAAAAGTAGTTTCATAAACTCGTTATCTCTTCTGCTTTCTGAGCTAGTGATTCCTAAACAACATTCTGTATTCCACTATGGCTGTCATGAAGCAATCTCCAATAATGCCATGACATGTAAACAAAATTAATTTAAATCTATATTATAATAAATGTTTGCCAAATGGCACATTTAGAAAGAAGTGGACTATATTTGTGCAAACCCAAACAAGCAGTAAAATGTGGAACAACTTCAAATATTGGGAAATCCTTATTTCTAAAATGTAAGCATATTCTCGTCATTATTTATTAACAGTAATGGAGATAGGTTAGTCAATAATCACAGTCACAGAGTGTGAGGATAAAGTACATTGGGAAATGTCCTCATTAACTAATTCTTCCAATCCTTTGGCACAGGCATTTTCTATGACCTCAACTAACCTTAACTTACTTACATGTTTACTCATTTAACGTAGAAAAATGTAAACATAAATCACACTAGGAAAAACTAAAAGATACTTGTTTAGCATCCAAACAGAAATCCTTGATGACCTGTGAAATTATACTTTAATTGATAAGGGAATTTTTATTGAATAGAATAAAGGTCCTTAACAACAAAGGGAAATAGGAAAAATCAGTCATAATGTAATAGTTCTAGTATATTTTTCTGCTCACTTAAGATCAACTGAAATAAGATATTGGTGAAATCTGACAAATTTCAGATTGTAGTCTGGTCGATTTTTTTATTTATTCTGAGCTTGTTGATAGCATCCACTCAAATCTTTTGTTTTATTCATGTCTTAGGCAATCATTATTGACAATTAGCACCTACTAATTCCAGATCTGTTGACTTAAGAACTCTTTTCATTTACTTAGATTTACTTGCCTTTATTTACAGAGAAGACCTTTGAAAATCAAACACTTAACCACATGCCCACATGATTGAGGAAGAACCAAAAATTCTTAATAGTCAAGTACCCTGCAGATAGCTACTGAATAAAAGAATAGATAGAGATAAATAGATTGGATACATGACAGATAATAGACAGATGGATAGATAGAGATGAGAGAGAAAGACACATGTATGCATACATACACAGATATCATCTCCTTCAAAATCAAGTGTTTCCAGTCTTCCAAAATTATTTTATGTAAAGTAATTGCCCCAAATATCAAGGAAACCTTTATTCAATTGTCAGTACAAAAATATAACACAAATCCAAATTGTAAATTATTTTTGATAATCCAATATGTTAAATTATCAATGCCTTTGTGCTCCTGCTGCTTCTAGCATTGTAGATTATTAACAATAGATTTACCTATTTTATGCTCTAGAATTCTGTTACTTATTCTATACCTTCTTTTTTGAGTTCATTTGGCACAAATACCATATAAGCAATGTGTGTAATTTCATCATTAAAAAAAAAGCCCTCTAACATATATCACTGCTTCTTGAGATAGTTTTCACTGAAAATGATATGTGTAGATTTTCAGACCAATTTTACTTTATATTCCAAAGATAGCTTAATAGTCCAGATTAAACCAATGTAAGAATAATTATTATGTAATTTAATATCAAGCGTGAAAGTTCTGAAAAGAAATTTAGAGATGGAGAATAATCTTGGGGAGAAGGAGATGATTAAGAGGAGTCTGATGTATTCCCTGAAATTAAAAGCAAAAACTTAGATGTATTGAACTTTTGCCCAGGCAAAAGTTAAATAAAACCTGGAATAAATTTCTGCGGGGAAAAAAAAATGTGTTTCCTTGGACTCAGTTTCATCTGTCATCTTTTAATTTTTTATTTGAACTGTATACATTTTATGAAAAATAGGGATTATATCTAGTATCTAATTATGTGTCCAATAAATAGATATAGCACTAAGTCTGCAATATATTTTAATTCAGTAGAGCACCTTGATTCTTATTTTTTTTTAAAGAGACATGCCTACCAGGATTATCCTTGTCAAATTCCTGTTTTCAAACTTCCCTTTTCACTTCTGGTTACACAAAATAGGGGGCCCTCTATCTAATCGTACTCTTGACCTTCATTTTTATGCCTTCAAGAACAGCCTTCGAACCAAGCATTTCTTCCAACCCCTCTGTCTTCAGAGGGCTTTCCTTATGGCTCAGCTGGTAAAGAATCCTCCTGCAATACGGGAGACCTGGGTTTGACCCCTGGGTTGGGAAGATCTCCTGGAGAAGAGAAAGGCTACCCACTCCAGTATTCTGGCCTGGAGCATTCCATGAACTGTACAGTCCATGGGGTCGCAAAGAGTAGGACACGACTGAGTGACTTTCACTCCACTCTCTTCAAATGTTTTCATTCCATAGTAACATTCTCCAAGCTCTTCAAGCTTCTTTCCTGTTTAAAAAATAGGATAGAAAGAAAATCATTTTGAAAGAAATTATTCTTCCTTTAATCTGATACACTTATAAACTACTATTCAACAGTTTTTACCTTTCCTCAAAGATCTTATAACATTGGTTTACACTGGCTGACTACTCTTTCTCCCTGTAATTTAGTTTCTTTCTCTACTCCTCCAAATGAAATTACTCTGATAAGAATTACTAATAGTACTCATAGGATAAAAACCCTGCAGATTTCTATCTAAAAATGTACCAGCCCCTTTGACCTATCTTCCCTTTGAACTTCAGGGTATATATCAAATTTATCTATTAAACATATATCAATCTAAAACTAATTCTAAAAATAAACTTAATGTTTCTCTCAAAATCAATTTTTTGCCCTTTATGTTTCTCCCAGTTTTTGACATCTTTTGAGTCTAGTTTCCTTCAGGGCAATGTTTATCCGCTAGGTTAGGGACTGGTTAGCATAGGAGTGGGGAAGGGAGTTTATTAAGAAGAAGGAGGAATATATCAGTGTTTCTTCATTCCAGCTCTACATTGGCATTACCAAGGAAGTTTTTGGGAAAATACCAATTCCCAAGACACCACCCCCTAATATTCTGATTTAATGTTTCTGCATCATCCACTGTATGCTGGACACCAGGCTAGTCATCTGGAATAAAATGTTGAGCAGGCCAGGTATGCTCTCCACTCTTATATCTCACATAGTTTTTAGTCTCCTGATGAAAACAAACGGGCAATGACTTTTTAGAATAATAATAAACACTGTAATGGGGCTTCTGTAGTGGTGCTAGTAGTAAAGAACCCGCCTGCCAATGCAGGAGGCATAAGATGCGGGTTCGATCCCTGAGTTGGGAAAGTCATCTCGAGGAGGGCATGGCAACCCGCTCCAGTATTCTTGTCTGGAGAATCCTACGGACAGAGGAGCTTGGCGGGCTACAGTCCATAGGGTCACAAAGAGTCAGACACAACCAAAGTGACTTAGTACACAGGCAAGCACTGTAATAGAAGATATACAGATAGTTGTTAGAGAACAGACTACCTAACTCAGATACAGAAGACTAGGAAAGGCCTCTGAAAGAAGTGACTTTCAGAAGAACCAAAGGAATTAGCCAGCCAGAGGTAAGAAGAGCCAGCTGTATGCCCAGAAAGAACATCTTAGAGGTAAGAAGGGAACATGGCTCAGTGTAAGAAGTGAAAGAAGTTCAATGGGTGTGAAGCCAGGAACAAGTTAGAGGAAAGTAGTTAGAGCTGAAGTTGGAGAAGCAAGGACCTATTATTTTTAGTTCTGAGTCTCTAGGGGAAGACATTAAACATTCCTAACTGGGGGCAAAAATGTCAGTTACAAGTTCGTTAGATCATGGCCATCATAAACATGGTGGTAAGAAGAAACTGAACTTTGAGGGGATTATAAAGTGTTTTAACAGGAGAAAAAATTATCTTTCATATTTAAAAAACCTTTTTCAAAATTTTTGTTTTCATGTTAGGTCAGATACATTCACAAATCAATAAATTTTCCTAAAAGTCTAGAGTCAGTGTTTCTTGTTTGTTTCTTAACTATGTTGTTTTGAAAGGGACATGTAGGAAGTCCTACATGGATTGCTTACCGTCATGTCTTCAAGCCAATTACCTTGTGGTGGTGAACTTATTCCTCTTCTTCATCCTGGAGGCCACCAGTTCTTCATGTACCCATCCAAACACAAAGTCCTCTATATTTGTTCTAAATATTTCTAAAATCTACCTTATTTTTTTTTCACTCTTTAACTACTTGCCTGATTGTGGTAGGCAGAATAACAGTTCCCCGAAGAGGCCTATATCCTAATCCTGACAACATGCAAGTATGTTACATGGCAGAAAGGACTTTGCAAATGTGAATAAGGTTAAAGGTCTTGAGACAGAGTCATTTTCTTGGATTGTCCAGGTGGATGAAATTTAATCATATAAATCTTTAAATGTAGAGAACCTCTTCCAAGTATGGTCAGAGAAAGAGACATGATGATGAAAGTCTATTCCCATAGAGACTATATGTATGACTGGATTTGAGGATCAAGAAGAGGACACAAACCAATGTATGTGTATGACCTCTGAAAGCTTAAAAATCGAGTCCTGGAGACTCTAGAAAGGAAGATAGCCTTCTAACACCTTGATTTTTTTTCTTTTTTAATTTAACAGACTTTATGTTTTAGAGCAGTTTTGGGTTTACAGTAAATTGAGCAGATAATACAGAGGGTTCCATTAGACTCCATTCTCAACCCTCCTCAAAGTTTTCCTGTGACTGACATCTCTTGCATTAGTGTAGGCCAGTTATTCACATCACATTCACATTGTGCTTGTGCTCAATTCTGTCCAACTCTTTTCAACCCCATGGAGTATAGCCCACCAGGCTCCTCTGTCCATGGATTTTCCAGGCTAGAATACTGGAATGGGTTGCCATTTCCTATTCCAGGGGATCTTCCTGATTCAAGGATCCAGTCTCCTGCATTGGCAGGCAGATTCTTTACCACTACGCCCCCCTGCAGGCAGATTCTTTACCACTATGCCCCCCAAAATTGATGAACCACTGTTAATACACCATAACTAATTAAAGCCTATCATTTACAATAGGGTTCACTGTTCGTTCTGTATAGTTCTATGGGTTTCACCCAATGTATAAGGTCATATAATCGCTATTAAAGTATTATACGTAAACCGTGAACTGTGAAATTCCAGATGTTCAAGCTGGATTTAGAAAAGGCAGAGGAACCAGAGATCAAATTGCCAACATCCCTTGGATCATCGAAAAAGCAAGAGAATTCCAGAAAAACATCTATTTCTGCTCTTTGACTATGCCAAAGCCTTTGACTGTGTGGATCACCACAAACTGTGGAAAATTCTTCAAGAGATGGGAATACCAGACCACCTGACCTGCCTCTTGAGAAATCTATATGCAGGTCAGGAAACAACAGTTAGAACTAGACATGGAACCACAGACTGGTTCCAAATCAGGAAAGGAGTACATCAAGGCTATATATTGTCACCATGCTTATTTAACTTATATGCAGAAGTATAAGAAACACCATAAGCTGGAATCAAGATGGCCAGAAGAAATATCAATAAGCTCAGATATGCAGATGACACCACCCTTATGGCAGAAAGTGAAGAACTAAAGAGCCTCTTGATGAAAGTGAAAGAGGAGAGTGAAAAAGTTTTCTTAAACCTCAACATTCAGAAAACTAAGATCATGGTACCTGGTCCCATCACTTCATGGGAAATAGATGGGGAAACAGTGAAAACAGAGGCAGACTTTATTTTGGGGGGGCTCCAAAATCACTGCAGATGGTGACTGCAGCCATGAAATTAAAAGATGCTTGCTCCTTAGAAGAAAATTTATGGCCAACCTAGTTCACTTCAGTTGCTCAGTCGTGTCCAACTCTGCGACCCCATGAACCGCAGCACGCCAGGCTTCTCTGTCCATCACCAACTCCTGGAGTTTACCCAAATTCATGTCCATTGAGTCGGTGATGCCACCCAGCCATCTTATCCTCTGTCGTCCCCTTTTCCTCCTGCCCCCAATCCCTCCCAGCATCAGGGTCTTTTTCAATGAGTCAACTCTTAGCATGAGGTGGCCAAAGTTTTGGAGTTTCAGCTTCAGCATCAGTCCTTGCAATGAACACCTAGGACTGATCTCCTTTAGGATAGACTGGTTGGATCTCCTTGCAGGCCAAGGGACTCTCAAGAGTCTTCAACACCACAGTTCAAAAGCATCAATTCTTTGGCGCTCACCTTTCTTCAGAGTCCAACTCTCACATCCATACATGACCACTGGAGAAACCATAGCCTTGACTAGACGGACTTTTGTTGGCAAAGTAATGTCTCTGCTTTTTAATATGCTGTCTAGGTTGGGCATAACTTTCCTTCCTAGGAGTAAGCATCTTTTAATTTCATGGCTGCAATCACCATCTGTAGGGATTTTGGAGCCCCCCAAAATAAAGTCTGACACTGTTTCCACTGTTTCCCCATCTATTTCCCATGAAGTGATGGGACCAGATGCCAGGATCTTCGTTTTCTGAATGCTGAGCTTTAAGCCAACTTTTTCACTCTCCTTTTTCACTTTCATCAAGAGGCTCTTTAGTTCCGCTTCACTCTCTGCCATAAGGGTGGTATCATCTGCATATCTAAGGTTATTGTTATTTCTCCTGGCAATCTTGATTCCGGCTTGATTCATGCTTCTTCCAGACCAGCGTTTCTCATGATGTACTCTGCATAGAAGTTAAATAAGCAGGGTGACAATATACAGCCTTGACGTACTCCTTTTCCTATTTGGAACCAGTCTGTTGTTCCAAGTCCAGTTCTAACTGTTGCTTCCTGACCTGCATATAGATTTCTCAAGAGACAAGTCAGGTGGTCTGATATTCCCATCTCTTGAGGAATTTTCCACAGTTTTTTGTGATCCACAGAGTCAAAAGCTTTGGCACAGTCAATAAAGCAGAAATAGATGTTTTTCTGGAACTCTCTTGCTTTTTCGATGATCCAGCGGATGTTGGCAATTTGATCTCTGGTTCCTCTGCCTTTTCAAAAACCAACCTAGACAGCATATTAAAAAAGCAGAGACATTACTTTGCCAACAAAGATCCATCTAGTCAAAGGTATGGTTTTTCCAGTAGTCATGTATGGATGTGAGATAAAGAAAGCTGAGAGCCAAAGAATTGATGCTTTTGAACTGTGGTGTTGGGAAGACTCTTGAGAGTCCCTTGGCCTGCAAGGAGATCCAACCAGTGTATCCTAAAGGAAATCAGTCCTGAGCGTTCATTGGAAGGACTAATGTTGAAGCTGAAACTCCAATACTCTGCCCACCTGATGGAAAGAGCTGACTCATTTGAAAATGATGCTGGGAAAGATCGAAGGTGGGAGAAGGGGACGACAGAGGATGAGATGGTTGGATAGCATCACTGACTCAATGGACATGAGTTTGAGTAAACTCTGGGAGTTGGTGATGGACAGGGAGGCCTGGTGTGCTGCAGTTCATAGAGTCGCAGAGTCAGACATGACTGAGCGACTGAACTAAACTGAACTGAACTGAAAGTATCATAAAGATTAGATTCACTGCCCTATAAGTTCCATCTATTCAACTCTCCTCCTTTCCCCTTGAAACCCTGACAACTACTAATTCTTTTATTGTCTCAATGATCTTATCTTTTTCAGAATGTCATATAGTTAGAATTATACAGGACAGGCTTTTCATTATAGCTTCTTTCACTAAGGATATGCACTATAACTTCCTCATTATCTATTCCTGGCTTGATCATTCATTTATTTTTATTGCTGAATCATATTCTGATATATTGGAGAAGGAAATGGCAACCCACTCCAGTATTCTTGACTGGAAAATTCCATAGACAGAGGATCATGGTGGGCTATAGTCCATGGGGTCACAAAGAGTTGGACACAACTTAGCAACTGAGTATGCAGACATTCATTCCACCATATTGGTGTACTAAAATTTGTGTACCCATTTACCTTTTGAAGGACATCTTGGTTGCTTCCAGTTTCTAATAATAATGAATAAAGCTTTTATAAACATCTGTGTGCAATTTTTTATGTATATAATTTTTCTACTCATTTAAATAAATGCCTAGGAGCACATTGCTGGATCACAAAGTAAAAATACATTTACCTTTTTAAGATTCTGCCAAACTGCCTCTTAAAGTGGCTGTATTCCCAGCAGCAATCAATGAAAGTTTCCATTATTCCAATCTTTGTCAGGATTTGATACTATCAGATTTTTTTTTTAATTTTAGTGATTCTAATAGGCAAGTTGCAATAACTGATTATTGTTTTAATTTGTAATTCCTGTATGATATAAAATGTTGAGCATCTTTTCACAAGCCTACTGCCATTGGTATCTCTTCTTGGTAAGGTGCCTGTTGAGGCTTTCTCTTATTTTTTAATGGGGTTGTTTGTTTTCTTATTGTTGAGTTTTAAGAACATTTTGCATATTTTAGATAATTTTTTTTTATCAGATATCTTTTGCAAACATTTTCTCCCAGCCTGTGGCTTGTATTCTCATTCTTTTGACATTGTCTTTCACAGAGCAGAAGTTTTGTTGTTGTTGTTGTTGTTGTTTTCAGTGAAGTCCAATTTTTTTTAATTCATTGATTGGTTTTTGGCGAGCAAAACTTACCAAATCTCAAATTACCTACATTTTCTCTGATGTCATCTTTTAAAAGCTTTAGAGTTTTGCATTTTACAGTTAGGTCTAGGATGCATTTTGAACTAATTTTGGTAAAAGGTATAAGGTTAGTGTCTAGATTTTTGGTATTCTGCATATAGCTATCCAGTTGTTCCAGACCATTTATTAAAAAGACTGTCCTTTCTCGATTGAACTGCCTTAAGGCATTTGAACAAGATCAGTTGATGTATGTGTGTATGTCTAGTTTAGGGCTGGCTGTTCTATGCTATTATTACTTGTCTGTTGTTTCACCAATACCACACTGTCTTGGTTATTGTAGTTCTCTAGAATGTCTTGAGGTTGAGTGGTGTCAGTTCTCCAACTTTGATCTTCTTGTGTAGTATTGCATTGGCTACTCAGGGTCTTTTGCTCTAACATGTACTTTTTTTTAATTTTTAAAATTTATTTTTATTATTTCTGGCTGCACTGGGTCTTCATTGCTGTGCATGGGCTTTCTCTAGTTGCAGCAAGCAGGGCCACCCTTTGTTGTCGTGCACAAGCTCCTCATCGGCTTGTCCTGTTGCAGAGCACTGGCTCTAGGTGCCTGGGCTTCAGTAGTTGTGGCATGCAGGCTGAGTAGTTGTGTTTTGCATGGGCTTTGTGGCTTTGTGTATGAAGCTTCCCAGACCAGGGGTTGAACCCATGTTCCCCGCCTCGGCAGGCAAAGTCTTAACCATTGTACCACCAGGGAAGTCCCCATTTACATTTTAGAATCAGTTAATTGCTATCAAAAAAATAAATGGCTAGAATTTTGATTGGGATTGCTTGCATGTATAGATAAAGAATCTGCCTGCAATGCAGGAGACCTGCGTTCAATCCCTGGGTTGGAAAGATAGTCTGGAGAAGGAAAGGGCTACCCACTTCAGTATTCTAGCCTGGAGAATCCCCATGGACAGAGGACTCTCACAGGCTACAGTCCATGGGGTCGCAAAGAGTCAGACATGACTGAATGACTCAGCACACACATAGGCCAAGTTGGAAGAACTGACATTGTTATAATGTAGAATCCTTCTATCCAGGAACATGAACTATCTCTTCATTTATTTATTCTTCTGTGATTTCTTTAATTGGAGTTTTGTAGTTTTCTTTACATAGATTGGTATATATTTTGTTTTATTTATATCTAAATATTTAATTTGGGGTGCTAATAAAATGGCACTATATTTTGAATTTTAAATTCCAATTGTTCATTCCAGTTGACACTCATATTGACATTTGTGTATTAATATTATATCTTGCAACTTCGCTGTGTCAGTTCCAGGAATTTTTTGTTGTTATTGTTGATTCTTTAGCATATTGTACATAGACATTCATGTCATCTGCAGACAGTTTTATTTCTCTTTCCCAAACTGTATAGTTTTATCTCCTTTTCCTATTTTACTGAATTATGTAGGACTTCCAGTGTTGTGTTGAATAGAAATGGTAAGAAAAGACATCCTTGGCTTGTTCTTAGTATTTAGGGGAAAGTATCGAGTTTCCCACCATTTAGTATATTAGCTGTGGTGGTTTTATAGATGTTGTTTATCCAGTTGAAAGAGTTGCTTGCTATTCTTAGTTCCCTTAGGGTTTATAGCAAAGGCTGTTAGATTTTGTCAAAGGATTTTTCAACATCTATTTATATAATCATATGAATTTTCTTCTTTGGCCTATTGATGTGACAGATTTCATTAATTTTCAAGTGTTGAACTAGCCTTGACTTTACCTGAAATAAATACCACTTGGGTCAAGGTATGTAATTCTTGTTTTTATTGGGCGGGGACGGGAATTGTTGTTTACATTTGCTATTATATTATTGAGAATTTCAATGAGAGATTAGTCTGTAGCTTTCTTTCTGTGTAATTTCTTTATATGCTTTTCATAGTAGGGTAAAACTGGTCTCATAGGACAAATCAGAAAGTATTCACTCTGCTTCTTTTTTCTGTAAAAAACTGTAGAGAATTGGTATCAATTTTTTTCTTACATGTTTATTATTTGCTCTAATTTTAGTACTTCTCTTAATCTACATGCTTAACTTGTGCCACTCTGCTTGCAGAATCTCAGTTCCCTGACCAGGGTTTGAATCTGAGTCACATTAGTTGAAGTCCAGAATCCTAACCGACTTGCTTCATTTTGTAATGCTCTTCTTTCTCTAGCTTCCTAAGGTGGAAGCTTGGATTACTGATTTTTGGTCTTCCTTTTTTCCGAATGAATACATAGGGTGCTATAAATTTCCCTCTAAACACTGCTTTTGCTGCATTCCATAAATGTTTATATTTTGTTTTATTTTTCACTTAGTTCAAAATACTTTTATACTTTCCTGCTATTTATTCTTTTGACTCTATGTTATTTAGAAATGTGTTATTTAAACTCCAAGTGAAATTTCCTAGCTATTACTGATTTCTAGTTTAATTCCACTGTGTTTTTAGAGCATATTTTTTATGGTTTCTTACCTTTTAAACTTGTTAAAGTATGTTTTATGGCCCAGAATGTGATCTGTTTTGGTGAATGTTCCATGTGACCTTGAAAAGTATGTGTGTTCTGCTGTTATCAAATAAAATATTCTATAAATGTCAATTAAGCCCAGTTGATTGATGGTGCTGTTCAGCTCAATTATATCCTTACTAATTTTCTGCTGGCTGGACCTGCCAATTACTGATAGAGGGATGTTGAAGCTTACAACTATAGCAGTGGATTTAACTATTTCTCGTTGCACTTTTATCAGTTTTTGCCTCATGTAATATCATGCATTTTAGGTACATACATATTAAGAGTTACGATGTATTCTTGGAGGACTGACCTATTTTTCTTTGTACAATGCCCATCTTATCCTGATAACATTTCTTGTTCTGAACTCTGCTTTTTACTAAAATTAATTTTGATACTCTAGCTTTTTTTTTTTTTGGATCTGTGATGACATGGCATAGTTTTTCTAATTTAAATTGAGAATTTATGTGATTTCTTTCTTTTTCTCACTTGTGATATCAATTCTTCTTTATATTTTTCAGTAGTTTTCCTCGAGTTTGCAGTATACATTGACAACTAACTGAAGTCCATTTTCTAATAAAATGTTACCACTTCACAGAGAGTTTAGGTTTCCTTACAGCAGAGAATTTCCAATTCCTCTGTCCAGTCCTTTATAATATTCCTACCATTCATTTCACTTTTCAATATGTGGTAAATTACCCAGTGCATCTTTGCTATAATTATTGTGAACAGTTATCTATAACATCAATTAAGAATAAGAAAGTTAAAGTCCTTATTTTACCTTCTTTTATTTCTCCTTTAATGGTTTCCATTTCTTTACATAAATCTGGGATTCTGATTCATATTTTATTTTTCTCTGAAAAGTTGATTTCACCATTCCTTGCAAGGCAATAATTCCTTGATTTTATTTTTCTGAGAAGTCTACTGGCAACAATTCTCTGAAAAATTGTTTTTCTCCTTCAATTTTGAATAATAATTTCACTGGATACAAAATTGTTGGCTGATGGATGTTTTTTCTTTCCACATTTAAATGTTTAACTATACATCCCATTCTCTTATTACTTGCTTAGTTTGTAATAACACCCTTAATTTTTAGACAACGAGGCTGCTGTCAGACTTCTGACCTACAGAACTATGAAATAATAATCTGTATCGTTATAAGCCATAAGTTTGCAGTAATTTGTTATGCAGCAATGGAAAACTAATAGTGCTAATTCAGATCTTCAATATCACTTGGCTTATGCTATGCTATGCTATGCTATACTATGCTATGCCATTGCCTTCTCCGTCATTTACCTTAAGTAGCCTCTAAATGGAGAAGGCAATGGCACCCCAGTCCAGTACTCTTGCCTGGAGAATCCCATGGATGGAGAAGCCTGGTAGGCTGTGGTCCATGGGGTCGCAAAGAGTCTGACACAACTGAGTGACTTCGCTTTCACTTTTCACTTTCATGCATTGGAGAAGGAAATGGCAACCCACTCCAGTGTTCTTGCCTGGAGAATCCCAGGGACAGAGGAGCCTGGTGGGCTGCCGTCTCTGGGGTCACACAGAGTCGGACACGACTGAAGCAACTTAGCAGCAGCAGCAGCCTCTAACTGATCATTCTATCTCAAGGCTCATCCTCTCCAAACCCATCTTTGATATTGATATCAGAGTGATTGATCAAAACTAAAGCTAGACAATGACTTAAGAATTTACTTATGTCTCTATAGGCTACAAAATAACTACCAAACATCACAATATAAAATATGAAGCCCTCCATGACGTGGCCCCACCTACCTATTTTACTTCAATTTTCATCATACATTCACTTTATCTTTTCATCATACCAAATTGCTTACAACCTATACTAATGTTCTTTGATTTCCAGCAAGCAGAAACGACACCTTCTTAATTTAACAAAAATGGAATTTATAAAAAGAGTTCTAGATTAAGAAGTTTAAAAAAAAAATCTTGGAAAATGAGGATCTTCTCTCTAGAAAATGAAAAAGTTAAAGTGTTAGTTGCTCAGTCTTGTCCAACTCTTTGTGACTCCGTGAACTGTAGCCTATGTCCGTGGAATTTTCCAGGGAAAGCTGGCATCAAATAAACCTCACCAATACTAACTACCATATCTTTTCATGTGTCTGTTCAAGCCTTAAATTCTTAGAATACAGAAGGAACTGGCTTATCTTATGTCAAAAGTCCTTACTTCTCTCCACTCTCGCTATCTCCATGTGCAAGCCATGTGGTCAGGGACTGAGGTCTATAGCCCACGGAGGGTGGGGGGAGGGAAAGAGAGAATATATTGGGCAGACAAAAATTAGACCTTTATACATGTTATGTGGTTCACAAACTCATTAGAAACACTGAACTTCTCTTTATAAATACAGTAATGATCTCAAGTATCTCAAATGCTTATGCACACAACTTTCCCAACATCCTACTCCCATAGACTAGTGGATATAGCCTCAATCGTGGGGAGTCTTTATCCACTCTTTTAGTCACTCACACCCCAAAGCATGTCACTTTGAATCAGTCCACTCCTGAAAAAACAAACAACCAAAATCAGTATCCCAGTTACTGCTACATCAACCAAGGCACCTAGGTACAATAGAAACTAACTTTTGCTAATTTAAACGGGGGAAAAAAAAAACAACATCAAAAGAAAATTGAGTAACTAAGACAGTGATCAGGAAGGCTGGAATGCAGCTCAGAAAATGGCAGTTCAGATTGAATCTAGATAATCAGAACAGTAGCTGTGACCATACAATTGAATCCACCAGTAAGAACACCATGGACCACTATCAAAGCCTTTGATGGCTGGAGTTGAAACTTGATTTACTTGCCACTCTTGGCTACCTATTGGATGTGGTTACTGCCACTGCCAAAATGGATTTTCCATTATCTTCAATTCTTCACATATTAGTTCCTTATACAAAATTCAAGACAAATGTGTTTTATGTCATCATGCCTTAGTGCACCCCCCACCTCAGCATCACTTTCTACTACTGGAAAGCTCATTTTTCAAAATCTAGCTCAACAGTATCCTGTGACGTCTTATCTGTCCCATCCAATAGAATTAGTCATTCCTTCCTTTGTGTCATGTATGTACCTAGTACCCCATTACAGCATTAGCAATACCATATTGCAATGATTTCTTTGTAAGTTTGTATTTTTTACCAAATAACCAGTGCCTTGACAACAGACTCCATAGTTTATTTATCTGTGCATTCTCCAGCACAGTGTCTAACATATTATAAGTGTGAGAGTGATTTAATACTGAGAAGATACCATCCTCCTCATTTTCATGTCAATATTGGGGACTCTCCAGTGTGTTTTGTAAAGGCTTCCCTGGTGGCTCAGATAGTAAAAAGTCTGCCTGCAGTGCGGGAAACCCGGGTTCAATCCCTGGGTTGGGAAGATCCCCTGGAGAAGGAAATGGCAACCCACTCCAGTATTCTTGCCTGGAGAATCCCATGGACAAAGGAGCCTGGCAGGCTACAGTCCATAGGTCACAAGAGTCGGACACAAAGGACTTCCGTATTTTTATGTATTTACTTACTTTAGGCTGAGCTAGGTCTTCACTGCTGTGTGTGGGCTTTCTCTAGTTGCAGTGATTGGGAGCTACTCTCTGGCTGTGATGTGCAGGCTTCGGTGGTGGCTTCTCCGGTTGTGGAGCACGGGCTTAAGGCGTGGTATCAATAGTTGTGGCACAGGGGCTTAGTGGCTCTGTGGAATGTGGAGTCTTCCCAGACCAGAGATCAAACCTGTGTCCCCTGCACTGGCAGGTGGATTCTTAACCACTGGACCACCAGGAAAGTCCCCATAAATTTTACAAATGGATTAAGTTGAATTTTTTAGATTACATTTAAAGATACAGATAGATAGATAGACAGACATAGACCAAGCAAAACTATCCTACTATGTAGGCAGAGTGGATTTGGGCTTGAAGGCACCTTCCTCGGATAGGACCTCCACTACCTTTGAGGATATCCTATTGGTCCTGGAAAGATCCTTATTAAAATACAAATATCCAGATATATCATCAGTAGGTTATTAGATAACTGTAGAGCACAACAGTATGTGAGAAGTGAAAACAGAGAAAAAGAGGATAAGAAAGCTGTGGGGTTTAAATTCTACAAGGTGGAGAGAGGTGAGTGTCCCAGTTTAGAGGCGAGGTTGGCGCCTTTGACCAAGAAAGCACTGCTACTGCTAAGTCACTTCAGTCGTGTCCGACTCTGTGTGACCCCATAGACGGCATCTCACCAGGCTCCCCCGTCCCTGGGGTTCTCCAGGCAAGAACACTGGAGTGGGTTGCCATTTCCTTCTCCAATGCATGAAAGTGAAAAGTGAAAGTGAAGTTGCTCAGTTGTGTCCGACCCTCAGGGACCCGATGGACTGCAGCCCACCAGGCTCCTCTGTCCATGGGATTTTCCAGGCAAGAGTACTGGAGTCGGGTGCCTAGGTAATTAGAATATGAGGTTAACTTCACCTGTGTTACAATTTTGCCCAGATCAGTTCAGCCCTGCTGCTGCTGCTGCTGCTAAGTCGCTTCAGTCATGTCCAACTCTGTGCGACCCCATAGACGGCAGCCCACCAGGCTCCCCCGTCCCTGGGATTCTCCAGGGAAGAACACTGGAGTGGGTTGCCATTTCCTTCTCCAACACACGAAAGTGAAAAGTGAAAGTGAAGTCGCTCAGTCGTGTCCGACCTTTAGCGAACTCATGGACTGCAGCCTACCAGGCTCCTCCGCCCATGGGATTTTCCAGGCAAGAGTACTGGAGTGGGGTGCCATTGCCTTCTCTGCAATTCAGCCCTAACAAAAGATAAATGCAACATTTGAGAGTCTAGAAAACAAATTTCACCCTGTTTCTTGAGTCTCTAATGTGAGAATACATTTACATTTTGAATATTAATATGATAATTTCAGTTTTCAGGTAGCTTTTTAATAAAACATAGAATGATGCTAAGAAATATTCACAGTTATGAGTGGAAATAGAGAAGCATAGTGTATTTCTAACAACAAGAAATAAAAATACAGTACAAAATGAAATTCAAACAATGGTACAAAATGGAATCGTGATTATAGGGACCGAGTTTTGAAAAGAAATCATGTATTAAAGCAACAATTGAGGTTCAATTTTCAGCACTCTTAAGAGTTATACACAGGCTAAACTTGGGGGCTTCCCATGTGGCATTAATGGTAAAGAACCTGCCTGCCAATAAAGGAAATGCAAGGGACCCGGGTTCAATCCCTGGGTTGGGAAGATCCCCTGGAGTAGGAAATGACACCCCACTCCAGCATTCTTGCCTGGAAAATTGCATGGGCAAAGGAGCCTGGAGGGATACAGTCCAGGGGGCTGTAAAAAGTCAGACAAGACTGAGTGTACAGAGCACCGTGCATGCACTAGGCTAAACTATAATAACTTAGAAGGACAAGGAGGAAAAACTAAACCAGTAGTTTTTTTAAAAAAAATTAAGTAACTATCTTTGACACTCAACTTGCTTTTATAATAGTAGAAAAAAAAATTTAATGAATGCCTTTAAAATTTTAGTTACTTTCTGTTTATTTGCTGTCTGTTCACAACTGAAGCAAATTAGCACCCACAAACATGGACACCTGAATAAACATAAGAATTAGTGGAATCATAGAGCCATGAGCCACTCTCCTCACACAAAAAGTTGTTCATCACACTTACCTGTGCAAGCCTGCATGTTAAGTCCCTCCGGTTGTATCTGATTCTTTGTGACCCTATGGCGTTTAGTCCCCCAGACTCTTCTGTCCATGAGGATTCTCCACACAAGAATACTGGAGTGGGTTACCATGCCCTCCTCCAGAGGATTGTCCCTGACCCAGGGATCGAACCCACAATTCTTATGCCTCCTGCACTGGCAGTCAGATTCTTTACCACTGACGCCACCTGGGAAGCCCAGAAGACTACAGATAATAAAAGAAGCCGGAGAAAGTATTGTCAGAAGACCACTACCTAAACAGGGCAATAATTAAAGCAAGACCAAGATCTTACTTTTATAAAATATATATAAACAAATTTTTTGCTTAAATAATCTTGGCTGGGCATATCTTTATTTATATTTACATTAGATTTTACTTTTTTAATAATAATAAAATGAGTAGGTGGTGACTGCAGCCATGAACTCAGAAGACGATTGCTTCTTGGCAGGAAAGCCAAGACAAACCTGGTTGAAAAGCAGAGACGTGACTCTGCCAACAGCGGTGCGTATAGCCAAGGCTGTGGTCTTCCCAGAGGTCATGTATGGTTGTGAGAGCTGGACCGTGAGGAAGGCAGAGTGCCAAGAATTGATGCCTTCAAACTGTGGTGCTGGAGAAGACTCCTCAATGTCCCTCGGATAGCACGGAGATCAAACCAGTCAATCCTAAAGGAAATCAACCCTGAATACTCATTGGAAGGATGGATGCTGACACTGAAGCTCCAGTATTTTGATCACCTGATGCAAAAAAACTGACTCAATGGAAAAGTCCCTGATGCTGGGAAAGACTGAGGGCAGAAGGAAAGAGGGTGTCAGAGGATAAGATAGCTAGATGGCCATGAACTCGGGCAAACTCCAGGAGATGGTGAGGGACAGGGAGGCCTGGCATGCTGCAGTCAATGGGGTCTCAAAGAGTCGGACATGACTGGATGACTGAACAACAACAGATTTTTCATAGCAATTAACACTGAATATTGGGGAAATAAGTTTTAAAGCATCAAATAAATAAACCCTTAAAATATAGTATAAAGCATAAAATAAACTTATAATGGAAACAAATCTAAAAAAGAATATATATATAAACAACCTGCCTGTAATTCAGGAAACCCAGGTTGAATCACTGGGATGGAAGATCCACTGCAGAAGGGAATGGCTACCCACTCTAGTATTGTTGCCTGGAGAATTTCATGGAAAGAGAAGCCTGACAGGCTACAATTGATGGGTCGCAAAGGGTCAGACAAAACTGAGGAACTAGCACTTTCACTTTTCACTTTCAAGAAGAATATATGAGTGTGTACATATATATGTATGATATCCATTTATAACTGAATCATTTTCCTGTACACCTGAAACACTGTAAATCAACTACACTTCCATTGAAAAAATATATAAAGTATAAAATAAATTTAGAGTCTAAAGGTGGATGGAATGAAAACCGATATTTTCCAGTCCTATGGCCACTGCTCAGTTTTCCAAATTTGCTGGCATATTGAGTGCAGCACTTTCACAGCATCATCTATTAGAATTTGAAATAGTGCAACTGGAATTCCATCACCTCCACTAGCTTTATTCATAGCGATGCTTCCTAAGTCCCACTTGACTTCACATTCCAGGATGTCTGGCTCTAGGTGAGTGAGCACACAATCATGATTATCTGGGTCGTGAAGATCTTTTTTGTGTAGTTCTTCTATGTATTCTTGCCACCTCTTCTTAATATCTTCTGCTTCTGTTAGGTTCATACCATTTCTGTCCTTTATCAAGCCCATCTTTGCATGAAATGTTCCCTTGGTATCTCTAATTTTCTTGAAGAGAGCTCTAGTCTTTCCCATTCTATTATTTTCCTCTATTTCTTTGCACTGATCACTGAGGTAAGGCTTTCTTATCTCTCCTTGCTAGTCTTTAGAACTCTGCACTCAAATGGGTATATCTTTCCTTTTCTCCTTTGTTTTTTGCTTCTCTTCTTTCCACAGCTATTTATAAGGCCTCCTCAGACAGCCATTTTGCTTTTTTGCATTTCTTTTCCATGGGGATGGTTTGGATCCCTGTCTCCTGTACAATGTCACGAACCTCCATCCATAGTTCATCAGGCAGTCTGTCTATCAGATCTAGTCCCTTAAATCTATTTGTCACTCCCACTGTATAATCATAAGAGATTCGACTTAGGTCATACCTAAATGGTTTAGTGGTTTTTCCCATTTTCTTCAATTTAAGTCTGAATTTGGCAATAAGGAGTTCATGATCTGAGCCACAGTCAGCTCCTGGTCTTGTTTTTGCTGACTGTAGAGAGCTTCTGCATCTTTGGCTGCAAAGATTATAATCAATCTGATTTCGGTGTTGGCCATCTGGTGATGTCCATGTGTAGAGTCTTCTCTTGCGTTGTTGGAAGAGGGTGTTTGCTATGACCGGTGCATTTTCTTGGCAAAACTCTGTTAGCCTTTGCCCTGCTTCATTCTGTACTCCAAGGCCAAATTTGCCTGTTACTCCAGGTGCTTCGTGACTTCCTATTTTTGCATTCCAGTCCCCTATAATGAAAAGCACATCTTTTGAGGGTGTTAGTTCTAGAAGGTCTTGTAGGTCTTCATAGAACCATTCAACTTCAGCTTCCTCAGCATTACTAGTCAGGGCATAGACTTGGATTACTATGATATTGAATGGTTTGCCTTGGAAACGAACAGAGATCATTCTGTCGTTTTTTAGATTGCATCCAAGTACTGCATTTCGGACTCCTTTGTTGACTATGATGGCTACTCCATTTCTTCTAAGGGATTCCTGCCCGTGGTAGTAGATATAATGGTCATCTGAGTTAAATTCACCCATCCCAGTCCATTTTAGTTAGCTGATTCTTCGAATGTCAACATTCACTCTTGCCATCTCCTGTCTGACCACTTCCAATTTGCCTTGATTTATGGACCTGACAATCCAGATTCCTATGCCATATTGCTCTTTATAGCATTGGACCTTGCTTCTATCACCAGTCACATCCACAACTGGGTGTTCTTTTTGCTTTGGCTCCATCCCTTCATTCTTTCTGGAATTATTTCTCCACTGATCTCCAGTAGCATATTGGGCACCTACTGACCTGGGGAGTTCATCTTTCAGTGTCCGATCTTTTTGCCTTTTCATACTGTTCATGGGGTTCTCAAGGCAAGAATACTGAAGTGGTTTGCCATTTCCTTCTCCAGGGGACCACATTTTGTCAGAACTCTCCACCATGGCCCGTCCATACTGGGTGGCCTAACATGGCATGGCTTAGTTTCATTAAGTTAGACAAGGCTGTAGTCCATGTGATCAGATTGGCTAGTTGTCTGTGATTGTGGTTTCAGTCTGCTTGCCCTCTGATGCCCTCTCTCAGACTTTACCGTCTTAGTGGGTTTTCTCTTACCTTGGACATAGGGTATCTCTTCACATGTGGTCCCATGGAGAAGAAAGAGTGCTCAAACTACTGCACAATTGCACTCATTTCACATGCTAGTAAAGTATTGCTCAAAATTCTCCAAGCCAGGCTTCAGCAATACATGAACCGTGAACTTCCAGATGTTCAAGCTGGTTTTAAAAAAGGCAGAGGAATCAGAAATCAAATTGCCAACATCCACTGGATCATCAAAAAAGCAAGAGGATTCCAGAAAAACATCTATTTCTGCTTTATTGACTATGCCAAAGCCTTTGACTGTGTGGATCACAGTAAATTGTGGAAAATTCTGAAAGAGATGGGAATACCAGACCACCTGACATGTCTCTTGAGAAACCTGTATGCAGGTCAGGAAGCAACAGTTAGAACTGGACATGGAACAACAGACCTGTTCCAAATAGGAAAAGGAGTATGTCAATGCTGTATATTGTCCCCCTGCTTATTTAACTTATATGCAGAGTACATCATGAGAAATGCTGGGCTGAAGGAAGCACAAGCTAGAATCAAGATTGCCAGAAGAAATATTAATAACCTCAGATATGCAGATGACACCACTCTTATGGCAGAAAGTGAAGAACTAAAGAGCCTCTTGATGAAAATGAAAGAGGAGAGTGAAAAAGTTGGCTTAAAGCTCAACATTCAGAAAACTAAGATCATGGTATCCGGTCCCATCACGTCATGGCAAATAGATGGAGAACGGTAGAAACAGTGGCTGACTTTATCTGGGGGAGGGCTCCAAAATCACTGCAGATGGTGATTGCAGGCATGAAATTAAAAGACGCTTGTCCCTTGGAAGAAAAGTTATGACCAACACAGACAGCATATTAAAAAGCAGAGGCGTTACTTTGCCAACAGTGGTTCATCTAGTCAAGGCTATGGCTTTTCCAGTGGTCATGTATGGATGTGAGTTGGACTATAAAGAAAGCTGAGTGTCGAAGAATTAATGCTTTTGAACTGCGGTGTTGGAGAAGACTCTTAAGAGTCCCTTGGACTGCAAGGAGATCCAACCAGTCCATGCTAAAGGAAATCAGTCCTGAGTGTTCATTGGAAGGACTGATGTTGAAGCTGAAATTCCAATACTTTGGCCACCTGATGCAAAAAGCTGATTCATTTCAAAAGACCCTGATGTTGGGGAAAATTGAGGGCAGGAGGAGAAGGGGACGACAGAGCATGAGATGGTTGGATGGCATCACCAACTCAATGGACATGAGTTTGGGTAAACTCCGAGAGTTGGTGATAGACAGGGAGGCCTGGCATGCTGCGGTCCATGGGGTCAGAGAATGGGACACAACTGAGCAACTGAACTGAAAGGTGGATGGGTTTTTAAGCTCTTTTTGCTTGTTAAGTCACTGTAAAGGAGGAAAATGAGGCCCAGAAAGAACACATGTATACCTGTGGCGGATTCATTTTGATATTTGGCAAAACTAATATAATTATGTAAAGTTTAAAAATAAAATAAAATTTTAAAAAGCAAAAAAAAAAAAAAGAAAGAAAATATCTCAGATGTTAAAAAAAAAAAAAAGAATTTCACTTCCTCAGCATCACTCTCTAATGGCAGAAAATAAAGAAGAATTAATTAAATAGCCTGTTGATGAGGGTGAAAGAAGAAAGTGAAAAAGTTGGCTTAAAACTCAACATTTAGAAAACTAAGATTATGGTATTTTGTCCCATCACTTCATGGCTAATAGATGGGAAAGAAGTGGAAACAGTGACAGATTTTATTTTCTTGGGCTCCAAAATCATGGCAGACGGTGACTGCAGCCATGAAATTAAAAGACACTTGTTCCTTGGAAGAAAAGCTATAACAAACTTAGCATATTAAAAAGCAGAGCTATCACTTTGCTGACAAAGGTCCAGATAGTCAAAACTATGGTTTACCCAGTAGTTATATATGGATGTGAGAATTGGATCATAAAGGAGGCTGAGTGCCAAAGAATTGATGCTTTTGAACTGTGGTGCTGGAGAAGACTTGAGAATCTCTCGGACCACAAGGAGATCAAACCAGTCATCCTAAAGGAAATAAACCCTGAATATCCACTGGAAGGATTGATGCTAAATCTGAAGCTTCAATACTTTGGCCCCTTGATTCGAAGAGCTGACTCATTGGAAAAGATCTTGATGCTGGAAAAGGTTGAAGGCAAAATGAAACGGGGGTGACAGAGGATGAGATGGTTGGATGGCATCACCACCTCAATGGACATTAGTTTGAGCAACTCTGGGAGAGAGTGAAGGACAAGGAAGCATGGCATGCTGAGGCCATGGGGTCAATGACTGAAGAACAAGAGCATCACACAATAGTAAAGTTGAGAACTCTTGAATCCCAGTGCATTCTCATAAGCCAGGCAAACCATAGCCCATAGATTAAAACAGACCTGCCATCTGTTTTTGCTTTCACTACATAGTTTATATGTTTTAAGAGTTTAAAATAATAAATGAGATATATGAAAATTATGTGAAATTCAGATCTCAGTGTGTATTTATACTGTTTTATTAGAAAATAGATACCTATTATTTTGTGTATTGGCTGTGGCTGCTCTCACACAACAAAGAAAGTAGCTGTAACAAAGACTACCACCCACAAAGTCAAAGATATTTACCATATGGCTCTTTACAGAAATAGTCTGTTGACCACTATCTCAAGAAATGAATTGCAGAAATAAGTCCTAAAGCCAGCATTCTAATTTAACCAGTCAAAAAATAATCTGTAAGTAATATCAAATTAATCAAACTAAGATTTTTTTTTTTACAAATGTATTCAAAAAGCTCCACTTACACTTATTTTCTGCACTATTTGGGTTTGAATTGTTTTGTTTTTGGCAAGTTAACTTGGTTGCATGGAAGAGAGACACACTCAAATGAACTAATGAAAATAGAATACTAAGGAAATAGTTGAAACTAAAAGAAATCCAGAATTACAAGACATCTTTGAAAAGGTCCCACAGAGAATGGGGCTAAAGGCCATTTCTGAAATTTAGTTCGCTGTAGTTACTTTGAAAGTGAAAGTGTTAGTTGCTTGGTCATGTCTGACTGTTTGTGATCCCATGGACTATAGCCCTCCCAGGCTCCTCTGACCATGGGATTCTCCAGGCTGGAATACTGGAGTGGGGTGTCATTAAGAGCAGGAAATCAAGAACTTCACAGGATTCTGTCATCCTTGACCCAGTCCTACTCTTCACAAGTGTTTCTCTTTCTTCTAGTAACTAGTTCTTTTGGTTTCTTTTCACTCTGTGCCACTTCAAAACCTGACTTTTCATTTGGTCCCATATAGGCATCTTCGTCTGAATTCAGCTTTTAGGACCTGGTAAGCTACACTGACTCTTGAGGTATTTATTAACCTAAGTACCCAAAAATGCATATGCATGGCTTCACTCAGCCTTTATTCCACATAATGGGCTGTTGCAAAGTCTTCCCTTCACACTGCTGGGGAACTCCCCAGTAGTGCAGTGGTTAGGACTCCATTCTTCCACTGCAGGGAGCATGGGTTTGATTTTTGGGATCTCAAGGAACTCAGATCCCACATGCCACATGGAGTGGCCAAAAACTAAAATAAAATGAAAAATAAAGTAAATAAATATGTATATATATATTTTAAAATCACACTTGCAATTATCCATTGTTCAAAAAATGGCAGCTTGAGAATAACCTTCCAGCAGAGTCTGAAAACAGAGATATTTCATTTAGAAAAAGCTGTTGTTGGGTTGTCATTCCCCAAAATGTGTCCTCTTGGTTAGCATACATAATTCTTTTGTCCATGATATGAAGTGAAGTGAAAGTTGCTCAGTCGTGTCCAACTCTGCGACCCCATGGACTATACAGTCCATGGAATTCTCCAGGCTAGAATACTGGAGTGGGTAGCCTTTCCCTTCTCCAGGGGATCTTCCCGACCCAGGAATCGAATCAGCGTCTCCTGCATTGCAGGCGGATTCTTTACCAGCTGAGCTACCAGGGAATCCCTCTTTTCTCTATAGCTAGATTTTATATTTCTGCAGGTAATAAATCACTTTTACTTTTACATCCATGATTGTACATAATATAACTTTTTTAAGGATTCTCAAAATCAATTGTGGCATAAATGATCATTTCTACCAATTACTGTAACAACTAAATTAACAAACTTTATTTAAGACCAAAATTATCAAAACAAACCATGAAAATTCATTATGTTTTTTTTTTCCCCTAAGTAAAACATGAGTTGGATGTATCTGTATATTTTATTATGTTCTGGTGTAAAAACTTGTGAACATAGAGTGTAACCCCAGAAAAAGCAAGGATTCTAAAATAAATTGAAAATAAAATGAATTCAGAGAAATAGCTTACATTTTATTGACTAATCTTTATTCTCAAGTGCAGGAATAATACTTGTTAAGAAACTGCCTACCTGGGCTTACCATAGAATATCTCAAATTCGAGGAATCTTATCTTTGTTGGCCCTGAATTGAAAGTGTTTCTTTAAGATCAAAGCTTTTACTATTAATGAAAAAAATTGCAAAATACAGCAATATTTTATGCTACAACTTGACAAAGAATCATTGACTAATGCAATTTTTGCTCTTCTTTTACAAAATTGTGGCTCAGCTGGTAAAGAATCTGCCTGCAATTCAGGAGACTTGTGTTCTCCAGTATTCTAGGCTTCCCTGGTGGCTCAGAGGTTAAAGTATCTGCCTACAGTGTGGGAGACCTGGGTTCAATCCCTGGGTCGGAAAGATCCTCTGGAGAAGGAAATGGCAACCCACACAGTATTCTTGCCTGGAGAATCCCATGGACGGAGGAGCCTGGTGGGCTACAGTCCATGGGGTCACAAAGAGTCGGATACGACTGAGCGACTTCAGTTTACAAAATTGGTGACCACTATAATCCAAAATTTATAACAGATAAGGTGGAAAGCTTTGCATGTTAAGACATTGAGATAAACATCTCAAATATTATTTTCACCAACCAGGATTAAACCATACTTCAAGTGGAAAATGAAATATAATTTTCTAATATTGTACATTTGTTTTCTCTATGTAGCTCAACGTTTTAAAATTTTATTTTAAAAATATATATTATAATTTAATTCAAGTCTGTGAAGACTTCATATTTGTACTGTGCCAATGAAAGTCAAGACAGTGGCAGCAATAGTATAATAAAAATTAATCTAAATTCTGTTTTTCAGAATAATTATTATATGCTCAGGGAAAAAGCAAAGTTGGATATTAAAATGGAGGATTTTTAACCAATTTAGTTAACTAGAATAATAAATGATCCCACACAAGGCTAAAATTTTGATAAAGAATGTACTCATCTCTATTGTAAATAATAAAATTGATCTTCTTCTTAGAGAGCACTAAAATATTTGACAATAGAGATTGTATGTCTATTCCATAACATCACTTAAATGTATCCATCTTTCTCTGACATATAAATAATACAATATAGCATTATTCTTTCTAAAACAAATTGACTATATGAAAGTTCAAAATGTGGAGAAATAATAACATGCCTACAAAAGTAAAGGAGATGCTCTTATGATATGACATTAAATTCTAGATCTGAAGTTGTTCTGGGAATAGTTATTTACACTGCTGGTAAATTTCATATTAGAGGTCCTAGTCTATTGAGTACTTTCCTTCTATTCCCTTCATAAAACATACACACACACACATTCATAAAACAAATACTTCTCTAAATACAAAAATCCTGTCCTAGACTTCTAATATCTCTGTGTTTAAAATCCCCACAAACTGCCTCTACCTGTAATAAAATATCTATATATATTCATAGTTATCTAATAATTTATACTATTGTTCTGGTGGCTCTATTTTATTGTAAATTTTATTTTTTAAAGATTTTCAAACCAATATTTTTAAGCAAGAAGAGCTGATATTTTCTGGACAATTTGGATACAGAAAGTCTGTGTGAGTGATTTGTAAAATGTTATCTTATTAAATGCAACTATATTTTAATATGAGTTGAACTTGCTGCTGCTGCTGCTAAGTCGCTTCAGTCGTGTCTGACTCTGTGCGACCCCATAGACGGCAGCCCACCAGGCTCCCCTGTTCCTGGGATTCTCCAGGCAAGAACACTGGGTGGGTTGCCATTTCCTTCTCCAGTGCATAAAAGTGAAAAGTGAAAAGTGAAAGTGAAGTCGCTCAGTCGTGTCTGACCCTCAGTGACCCCATGGACTGCAGCCTACCAGGCTCCTCCGTCCATGGGATTTTCCAGGCAGGAGTACTGGAGTGGGGTGCCCTTGCCTTCTCTGGAGTTGAACTTGTTATTTCAAACATGTTATTTTTCATTTGGCATGTATTTATCTTAATGTTAATATATTATCATACTACAAAGAAATGTATACTATGTTATTGGACTATCAAATCCTGTCCTTACTGTGTAAATTTGAATTTATTATTGACCACCTCTTTTCATCCCCCACCTTTCTCTGCAACTTAACTACTTACAGGGAAATTCACTATCTACATGGTTTGCCAGTTACAGGAAACTTGCTTCCATTCTCTCCACATATATCTCACTGAAGAATTCAATATCTACATGAGATATGTGGAAACATTCTACAAATATGAATACTTATAACATGTATATATGTGTTTATATATAATCATAAATTATTTCATATAGTATTTTAAAATATTAACTTCAGGAGTTATTCCCCTGGACATATATTTGTCCTCACAAATATTTTAAATGGAGAAAAAATATCGTGTTGTGTCTTACTCTGTGCAAGTAGGCCAATGTTATAAATATATTTTTCTTCCAGACAGCGAAAACTTGTTCTTCCCAGTCACACAAATTGGTGGTAGAGTAAAATGTAGAATCCTCCATGTTGCTTTTGTTTCTACGATGAGCTTTAAATGAATATTTGTCTGATTTTGGAAAAGTCAAACAAATACTAGAAAAATAAGTAAGCTAGAGACAAGTAAAATTTAAAATTTACCCTAGGCCTACTCTAAATGTAAACAAATTAACTTTTTGCAGGTTATTTTGCTTAACATGTTATTCAATGTGAAACAAGAAGTTTTTGAAACGCTCTACACTGTTTCAATTCTAATGCACAAGGAACATGTGCCCATAGAATTTTAAATTTTTCAAATTGTGTGTCAGTATTTGAATCAGAATATTTCCTACAAACACTGTATTTTTTTAGGCACCAGAAATTACAGGGAAGTGTTAAAAATCAAGAGAGAAATAAAAAGATGGGGCAAATAAGGGGAAAATAAGGCAAAATTAGGCAAAGCATTGTCCATGGTGACAACCAATCCATCATGGACCTCTGTTTGAAATTCTCAATAGGCCAGAACACAAGGTTTTTGTTTCCATAGACTTTTTTTTTTTTTTTTTTTGGTGACAAGCAGTTTCCCTGCTAGGCAAATAAGATCTTTACCCCTGATATTCTGTCACAAACTAGCTTTCTGTCATAGCTGTGTAGCCTCTGAGGCACTCTTTTCTCTATCGAGCACGTTTTGCCAAGGAATGGACATAATGATCTTTCTCCGTCCTCTAACCTTATTTTTGCCATGTGATCAGCTTCATGTCAAAGTATTAATATCTATTTTCAAAGAAAAAAAAAGGAAGCCTTCCCTCATAGCGCAATTGGTGAAGAATCCACCTGCAATGCAGGAGGTCCCGGTTTGATTCCTGAATCAGGAAGATCTGCTGGAAAAGGAATAGGATACCCACTCCAGTATCCTTGGGCTTCCCTTGTGGCTCAGCTGGTAAAGAATCCACCTGCAGTGCGGGAGACCTGGATTCAATCCTGGGTTGGGAAGATCCCCTGGAGAAGGGAAGAGCTACCAACTCCAGTACTCTGGCCTGGAGAATTCCATGGACTGTATAGACCATGGGGTCAACAAAGAGTCGAACACAACTGAGTGACTCTCACTCAAAGAAAAATAAAGTTTACCTCATACAGTTGGCTCTACTGTCCCCAAACTCTTTAGCCAGATATTCTGAATTGTGAATTATATATATATAACATATATGTTACATATATATGTAACATATATATTATATGCATATGATATACACATATAAAACATCATTATATATGCATATATCATATTATCTTAATATATAACATGTTATACTGTATATTATATATACATACATTATATGTTATATACATTAACATATATATTTCAAGTTAAAATATAATATTCAACTAAATATGTATTATATATATATAATACATACAATTTTTAAATGGTTTTCTAAGGCATTGTACATTTTTTTTCTCTTGACTCTGAGACATACTGTTTACTGAAATTTCCCATCTGTGTGGTTGACTCTTGACTGGGGAGCCAGCTACCTAGAATGGATTACCCAGTGAACATAGATCAAGGCAAGATCTGGCCCAAGTTTCATCTGGAGGGACTTCCCTGGGAATTGGTGGTCCTTTTGGACAAAAATATCAAAGTATCCAGGAGAGAGATCATTGGCTCATTGTCATTTGTGGTGGGAAGATGATAAGTCACCACGGTAATCATCAAAGCCAAAAATCTATTCTGGGTTGTAAGACTGAATCAAACAAAGACGCTCTAACCTCCCAGACAGCGTGATACACTAACCTTGATGATAAACGTAAAATCTGAGTGTGGTACAGTGTAAAGATTTCGGTCTTTGAAGTCAAATGGCTGATTCTAAACTCCACTTTCTTCCCTCTACTTAAAAAAATGATTTTTTTTTTCAGCTTTACTGTGGCAAAATTGTAAGATGTCTAAAGTGTACATCATGGTGATTTGATATATGTATACATGAGGCTCCACTTTTTTTTTTCAGTTCAGTTTATTTTTTTTTATTTTATTTTATTTTTAAACTTTACATAATTGTATTAGTTTTGCCAAATATCAAAATGAATCCACCACAGGTATACATGTGTTCCCCATCCTGAACCCTCCTCCCTCCTCCCTCCCCATACCATCAGAGGTATTGCCTTTGACAATGTAAACTTGCTCAGTACTAACATTTTTTATTTATAAAGTAATCACCATGTCATACAGTTGGTGTGAGGACTTAGTAAGACCATCTACAGAAACTGGCTGACACATCACAGCTGCTCATAGACAGAGTTCTCTCCTCTCCTCTCTTAACACCTTAAAGAATTTTCCTAGAGAGGTTTAAAGAAACTGGAGAACTGGTTATCATTTTCAAAAGATTGCAAAAAGAACTTATTGAAAGACTCCATTCCCTGTTATTTAAATAGTGACATAATATGAAAAGAAAAATTTTAATATGGTAGGGGTACACACATCAAAGTTGGCATGGAGTCATAAGGGAGGGACATATAAACCAGTGTGATCAGAGAATCCATTGTGAGGCATGGAGTAATCAGAGACAAGTCTGAAGAGGGTGATCATTTGCCTGAGTGAATCATTTAGTCAGGTTCACATTTCAGATAGATACTTCTGGTAGCTGAATGGAACATAGGTTGGGGAATGGAAGCCAGAAATCAGAAGTTGTGTAGTTTACTTGAGGAGTAACAAGGATCTGAATGTGAATAGCAACAAAGAGGCAGACAGACAGTAACCCCACAGCTTGGTTTTGCTAGTTCTGTGGGGGTGCTGCAAAATGGAATTGGGAATGCAGATTAAGTTTTGAGGAAGAAAGTGAGAGGAAAATTATCAATCAAAGTGGAAAGCATCCACTTAGTTGAGGTGAATTTAGATTTTAAACTTGCCTGGTTTAAACCAGGAAATGAGAGCTCAGGACTTAGGAGATTATAGTTCAGTAGAGGTACACCATGTGTTAATAATGAATTAAAAAACACAATATTAGAATATTATGCTATTAGGCTATAAATAAAATGTGTATGTATTCTGAATCTAAAACCAGAGCATGTCTAATAATAGACTTTTTCTTTCTTTCTCATTTGTAAACTGAATTACACAAAAATTATGCAAAAAGCAAATTACATTTAATTACACATTTAGAGACTAGCTTTCATTGAAAAAAGGTTTGCAGGAAATCTGGACTGATCTGGAAAGTCCAGAATGTACATTCACTAACCATAGAAGAAATGACTACTTAAAAAAATATTTTAAAACTTCACTTTAGTCATAAAAATTTCAATCATTTAATGAAAAATACATGTATTTTTCTGGGACTGAGGTAAACTTGGTTATCACCATATCCCTTTGAACTTTGCACATGGGGAATAACACTGGACTCGACATGATAATGTATGTTATCTCTTAAGACCAGTTCAGATGCTAATATCACTAGTCAGTCAATTTGTTTCTCTCCATACTTGGTCTGTGCATTAAGGATGAAGGTATTGCTTGTACCACTCAGATACCACTTGGTCCAAAGCAGTTGTGGGTGAATAATACAAAACTTTTGTTCTGCTTCTTTTCTTGCTTGCTTCTTTTGCTTTGCTTTTCTTTTTTTTTTTTTTAAGAGTAACATGGAAATCTATACAATTTCATTTTAAAAGCTGTAACATAATTACAGATGACTTGTCCTGCCAGTCTCAATGCCTTCATATTTTAAAATTATATGCTTACCTTGTACCAGTCCTAGATTTCATTAAAATGTTTAAAAAAATGTTGTACTATGATATATAATAGTATTTTCCCACACATTGATTTGGGTTCTGTTATACTAGTCAGGGGCTTCCCTGAAGGCTCAGATAGTAAAGAATCTGCCTGCTGTGTAGGAGACCCAGGTTCAGTCCCTGAGTCTGGAAGATCCCCTGGAGAAGGAAATGGCAACCCACTCCAGTATTCTTGCCTGGAGAATTCCATGGACAGAGGAGCGTGGCGGGCTACAGTCCATGCGGTTGCAGAGTCTGACATGACTGAGTGACTAACATGTTCACTTCACTTTCATACTCCTTGTTCAGTCTCTCAGTCATGTTGGACTCTTTGCAACCCCATGGACTGCAGCACGCCAGTTTTCCCTGTCTTTCACCATCACCCAGAGCTTGCTCAAAATCATGTACTTTGAGTCAGGGATGCCATCCAACCACCTCGTCCTCTGTCATCCCCTTCTCCTCTTGCCTTCAGTCTTTCCCAGCCTCAGGGTCTTTTCCAAGAGTCAGCTCTTCACATCAGGTGGCCAAAGAATCGGAGCTTCAGCCTCAGCATCAATCTTTCCAATTAATATTCAGGGTTGATTTCTTTTAGGATTGACTCGTTTGATCTCCTTGCAGTCCAAGGGACTCTCAGAATCTTCTCCAGCACCACAGTTCAAAAGCATCAATTCTTTGGCGCTCAGACTTCTTTGTGGTCCAATTTCATACTACTCAGACAGAAATACCAAAAACTTGGGCCTCTCGTCTTTTAATCTCAGTAGTTACATAGGAAAATTTACATATATGCCTAACTTGTATGGCTGACACATAAACATGTAATTTAAATTGATCAAGATTATATCAACGTGAGTTCATGTAGAAATTCTCAGAAATTTTTGAAGAATATATAAGAAATGATGAAATTACCTGGAAACAATCTTCAAATAAGAATATCTTCCTATCATAAGAAAGTAAATGCTTAGGATGATGCTATTGCACTAATTTTAATAACATACATTACTGCTGTTTTTAAAAATTTATGATTAAGAAACTTAATGTCTCTTTTCCATGCAATGAATTCACTCACTTTCAATAGTGATCCTGGATAATAAAATTCCAAAATTTTATTCCAAGTCCCACTGAAAATAAAATTGATCACACATCTAAGTTATGGACACTATAATTTAGTTGCTCCTTACAGTTATATCTTAAATGTCATCTGCACTGCCTCAAATATAAAGTACAGATAACTCTTTGTTCCTTCTTTGCCTTTGTTTTACTGCTGCTTAAAACTTTCAATTAATCACAGACATTTATTTAAAGCTTTTAGGTTTATTACAAAGCAGAAAACCAAACCACATAACCACAATGACACTAATTCAATGGGTCATTGGATTACTAGATTTGCCAGAGAAGCAGATCTTCAATGAACTACATTTGGCATGTCCTTTACAAGAGTCTCTCTGAAAAAGAAAACAATATTTGTATGCCATGTTTTTATGATAGAAGGTATAAAAAAATCTACACTGACAATGAATTTTTTTCACCATACAAAAATTTCAAAGTAGATTGCTTCACATCACTTCTTTGCACAGTAATTTGTAGAAAAAAAAATCATATTCTATAAATTTTCAGAAATGGATCTGTAAGGCATACCTCACAGTATTGTGCTTCATAGGTACTGCATTTTTTACAAAATGGAGATTTATGGCCACCCTGCATAGACACCATTTTTCCAACAGCATTTGCTCACTTCATGTCTCTCTGTCACATTTTGGTAATTCTTGCAATCAGACGTTTTCATTATTGTTATACTTGCTGTGGTAACCTGTGATTAGTGATCTTCGATGTTGCTATTGCAGTTTTTTTGGCATTTTTTAGCAATAAACTATTTTTTCCTTCCAGTTTATTAAGATATAATTGATACATAGCACAGTGTAAGTTTAAGATATAGCTACAGTAGTGACTCAGTCATGTCTGACTCTTTGCGACCCCATGGACTATAGCCCACCAGGCTTCTCTGTCCATGGAATTTTTGAGGTAAGAATACTGGAGTGGGTTGCCAGTATACAACATAATAATTTGACATATAGGTAATGAAATGGTTACCACAGTAAGTTTCAGTTCAGTTCAGTTGCTCAGTTGTGTCCAACTCTTTGCGACCCTGTGAATTGCAGCACGCCAGGCCTCCCTGTCCATCACCAACTCCCGGAGTTCACTCAAACCCACATCCTTCGAGTCGGTGATGCCATCCAGCCATCTCATCCTCTGTCGTCCCCTTTCCCTCCTGCCCCCAATCCCTCGCAGCATCAGAGTCTTTTCCAATGAGTCAACTCTTCGCACGAGGTGGCCAAAGTACTGCAGTTTCAGCTTTAGCATCATCCCTTCCAAAGAACACCTAGGGCTGATCTCCTTTAGAATGGACTTGTTGGATCTCCTTGCAGTCCAAGGCACTCTCAAGAGTCTTCTCCAACACCACAGTTCAAAAGCATCTATTCTTCGGCGCTCAGCTTTCTTCACAGTCCAACTCTCACATCCATACATGACCACTGGAAAAACCATAGCCTTGACTAGATGGACCTTTGTTGGCAAAGTAATGTCTCTGCTTTTCAATATGCTATCTAGGTTGGTCATAACTTTCCTTCCAAGGAGTAAGCCTCTTTTAATTTCAGGCTGCAATCACCATCTGCAGTGATTTTGGAGCCCCCAAAAAATAAAGTCTGACACTGTTTCCACTGTTTCCCTATCTATTTCCCATGAAATGATGGGACCAGATGCCATGATCTTCGTTTTCTGAATGTTGAGCTTTAAGCCAACTTTCACTTTCATCAAGAGGCTTTTTAGTTCCTCTTCACTTTCTGCCATAAGGGTGGTGTCCTCTGCATATCTGAGGTTATTGATATTTCTCCCGGCAATCTTGATTCCAGCTTGTGTTTCTTCCAGTCCAGCGTTTCTCATGATGTACTCTGCATATAAGTTAAATAAGCAGGGTAACGGTATACAGCCTTGATGTACTCCTTTTCCTATTTGGAACCAGTCTGTGGTTCCATGTTCAGTTCTAACTGTGGCTTCCTGACCTGCATATAGGTTTCTCAAGAGGCTGGTCAGGTGGTCTGGTATTCCCATCTCTTGAAGAATTTTCCACAGGTTATTGTGATCCACACAGTCAAAGGATTTGGCATAGTCAATAAAACAGAAATAGATGTTTTTCTGGAACTCTCTTGCTTTAGTGAATATCAATTATATTATACAGATGCAAAATAAAAGTGAAACTCGCTCAGTCGTGTCCTAGTGTTTGAGACCCCATGCCTGGCCTGCCAGACTCCTCTCTCCATGGAATTCTCCAGGCCACAGTACTTGAGTGGGTAGCCATTCCCTTCTTCAGGGCATCTTCCCAACCCAGAGATTGAACCCAGGTCTCCCGCATTTCAGGTGGATTCTTTACCAGCTGAGCCAGAAGGGAAGTGGAAATAAAAAACTGTTTTCTTTGTGATGAGAACTCTTTGGATCTACTCTGTTAACACCTTTCACATCTACAGCAGTGCTCATTATATTAATCATGTTGTATTTTACATCCTTAAAACTTATTTATCTTACAAATGGAAGTTTGTATATTTGACTTCCTTTATCAAATAAAGCTTTTTTTTGGTTGCATAGAGTGGCTTTGAGATCTTAGATCCCCAACCAGGAATTAAACCTGGATCTCCACCCACCCCACCTCTCCTAACCCTGCCCCTGCAGTGGAAGTCAGATTCCTACCACTGGTGTGTGTGCTCAGTCATTAAGTGGTGTCTGACTCTTTGGGACCCCATGAGCCACCTGGGAAGCCCCTAACCACTGGACCACCAGGGAATTCCCTAAAGCATTTTTTGCAAATCAAGGTACATACACTGGTTTGACCTGCCTCTTGAGAAACCAATATGCAGGTCAGGAAGCAACAGTTAGAACTGGACATTGAACCACAGACTGGTTCCAAATAGAAAAAGGAATACGTCAAGGCTGTATATTGTCACCTTGCTTATCTAACTTATATGCAGAGTACATCATGAGAAACGCTGGGCTGGAAGAAGCACAAGCTGGAATCAAGATTGCCGGGAGAAATATCAATAACCTCAGATATGCAGATGACACCACCCTTATGGCAGAAAGTGAAGAGGAACTAAAAAGCCTCTTGATGAAAGTGAAAGAGGAGAGTGAAAAAGTTGGCTTAAAGCTCAACATTCAGAAAATGAAGATCATGGCATCTGGTCCCATCATTTCATGGGAAATAGATAGGGAAACAGTGGAAACAGTGTCAGACTTTATTTTTGGGGGGCTCCAAAATCACTGCAGATGGTGACTGCACCCATGAAATTAAAAGAGGCTTACTCCTTGGAAGGAAAGTTATGACCAACCTAGATAGCATATTGAAAAGCAGAGACATTACCTTGCCAACAAAGGTCCATCTAGTCAAGGCTATGGTTTTTCCAGTGGTCATGTATGGATGTGAGAGTTGGACTGTGAAGAAAGCTGAGCGCCGAAGAATTGATGCTTTTGAACTGTGGTGTTGGAGAAGACTCTTGAGAGTGCCTTGGACTGCAAGGAGATCCAACCAGTCCATTCTAAAGGAGATCAGCCCTTGGATTTCTTTGGAAGGAATGATGCTAAAGCTGAAACTGCAGTACTTTGGCCACCTCATGCGAAGAGTTGACTCGTTGGAAAAGACTCTGATGCTGGGAGGGATTGGGGGCAGGAGGGAAAGGGGACGACAGAGGATGAGATGGCTGGATGGCATCACCGACTCGATGGACGTGAGTTTGAGTGAACTCTGGGAGTTGGTGATGGACAGGGAGGCCTGGGGTGCTGCAGTTCATGGGGTCGCAAAGAGTCAGACACGACTGAGGGACTGAACTAGACTGAACACTGGTTTCTAGACATAATGCTATTGCACACTTAATAGACTATTATGTAAACATAACTTCTATATTTGGGAAATGAAAAATATCAAGTTACTTGCTTTGTTGCAATGGCCTAGAACAGAAGCAGAAGTATCTCTGAGGTATGCTTGTATAGGGCTTCCTCGGTGGCTCAGTGACAAAGAATTCTCCTGCAAAGCAGGAGACTCAAGTTCAACCCCTGAGCAGGGAAGATCCCCTGGAGAAGGGCATGGAAACCCACTCCAGAATTCTTGCCTGGAGAATTCCATGGACAGAGAGCCTGGCAGGCTACAGACGCAAAGAGACCCCTTTTGAGGTCACAAAGAGTCAGATACAGCTGAAGCAACTTAGCATGCACGCATGCCTGTATACGTAAAATGAGATAAATAAAATGTATTTGAGAAGCAATTGAGATGTGACATCAGTTTGGTTGTAGCATCAGTAGTCTGATTGATTAGCAGGCTCTCTTTGGTTTTTGGGCTCTCTTTGGGCTTCCCTGGTGGCTCAGATGGTAAAGCATCTGCCTACAATGCAGGAGACCTGGGTTCAATCCCTGGGTCAGGAAGATCCTCTGGAGAAGGAAATGGCAACCCACTCCAGTACTCTTGCCTGGAAAATCCCATGGGTGGAGGAGCATGGTAGGCTACAGTCCATGGGATCACAGAGAGTCGGACAGGACTGATCAACTTCACTTTCACTTTGGCTTTTATGATGGACAAGAGGTCCCAAAGAACTCTGAGCTTTCGATCTTCAAATCCTGAAAATCTGTTAGAATTGTTATGTTATTGACAGAATAAAGAAGTCATAGAGATGAACTTTAGGGGAAGATGCTATAAATTTAGTTTGTACTAGATATGCAAATATGAATATCCAACATAGTTTAAAATAATAAGTATTGTACATTAAATAATGTTTTTAAATTTAACAAAACACTTTAATAATTATCTCAATTGATTGCCACAAAAATCCTTATAGTTAGTAGTCAAGACAGATATTATCATTATCATATTTATTTTGTTAACAAGATTTTAAAATGAAAACTATAGACTTGGGAACAAGATAAAATAATTTGAACCTATGGTTTTTCATCACTATTTTGATGGGTGGATATTTTGAACCCTAACTGTAACACATTGATACTTGATTCTCTACTTATGTACATAAATATTTTATCCTTATGGAAAATTGATAAATTTTTATTTTTAAATAAATTTTCTTTTTAGAATAAATCCATTAAACCAATTTATTTCTGTGATCAACCTGCTGTACACTATAGTTAAATAATTTTATTTCCATTGTCACTTTTCATTTACTAAAAAAGTTTTAATTTGGAATCATTTATTTGCCATGGAGATTTATGAGAATAATTTGATTCCTAAGTCAATTTTTATCAAAATTGAATTTTTAATGGTTATAATTTCTGATGCCTTGGGTTTTGGTCATTATTCTATCAAGATGAATTTTCATCTTGGAATTTTCATCATTATACTGGATCTATAACTATTATATACAAATATTTCAATAAGATATTATTCTTCACCTACTTGTGATTTTTTTCATGTGCAGTTATATCCTTTGTTGATTCTATTTTTTTGTGTCAATTGTTTGTTCACTTATTAGGGAAAATCAAGCTAAAATGGTAACATCAAAATAGTTTGCTTTGAGTTGAGTGCTATCTGCATTTAAGTAATACTTATTGCAAAATCTGGAATAATACTCACTTTAGAGAGAGAGAAAAAAAAATGAACCAAGAAGGGATTTGGAGATTACTAAATTTTAAGCATCATATGTGAGAATCTCTAGAAACCAATATTTCCTCAATAGATTATATTTTCTACATCATTGCACTTCCTTTACGTTATGAAATAATGAGTGAAACCTACCCTTTCCAACCAACTGGCATTGGTTTAGAAGTCCTGAGTTGAATGAGGCAAGAAATCATTTCATTGCTATAAGGAATTTCAGCTGAAGAACTTAACATTGAAAAATTGATGGAATCAGATGGAATTTCAAAAGATGCTCATTTGAATTGCTTGCAAAATAATCTCTCAGTAACTACATTCAAATTTTGATACACCACCATTTAAATCATCTCAAGTCTTAGACTAGTTTCTTCACATCTTCCAATAATTTCATGCCTTTTAAAAAAATACCTCTAATTTTCTAGCAACATTAATGACTTATTTGTATTTAGCATATGGAGAGATTAGGGCATTAAGATAATTACTGCCTGTGACATTGTGAGAAAATAAAAAAGCTTTACTTAGAAAGACAATAACTTGAAGTTTAAGAGCATAGGTTTTACAGTCAGATAGGTGTTTATTCAAGTGCTTTGTTTGCCATATACTGGAAGGAACTCTCTCTTAAGACCCCAATTTCCCCATTAATGAAGATAATCATAGCTCCTTCTTCATTGATTCTTACAAGGATTAAGTAAGATAATGTATACACGGCATTCAAGCTAATATAAGCAGTATATCAGATATTTAATAAATGATATTTAACTGAAAATTACAATAATGTATATTCTAAATGTTTTAAAATATTTCAAGCACTTCTGAGACATTAATTTGGCACTGGATTGTATGTCTTTGATATTATCATAAGCACTGCTTCCTATCAGTATAAACACGGACTGTAGAATCAAGCCAATGGCATGATAAAATACCACTATTGTACATGTTACTACATATACAATTTTTTTTCTTTTATTTTTAAACTTTACAATATTGTATTGGTTTTGCCAAATATCGAAATGAATGCACCACAGGTATACATGTGTTCCCCATCCTGAACCCTCCTCCCTCCTCCCTCCCCATACCATCCCTCTGGGTCGTCCTAGTGCACCAGCCCCAAGCATCCAGTATCGTGCATCGAACCTGGACTGGCCACTCGTTTCATATATGATATTATACGTATTTCAATGCCATTCTCTCACATCATCCCACCCTCTCCCTCTCCCACAGAGTCCAAAAGACTGTTCTACACATCAGTGTCTCTTTAAAATATTCTTGTGAAAGGAGACTATGGAGATTTTATGCAGATACTTTCTGGTGGAACAGATTTCATTTATTTTTTTTTTTTTTGGCTGAACTGAGTCTTCCACCACGTGTGGCCTTTCACTGGTTCCAGCGAGTGGGGCTGCTCTCTAGTTGTGGTATGTGGGCTTCTTCTCACTGCTGTGGCTTCTCTCATTGCAGAACACGGGCTCTAGGCACACAGGCTTAGGCGCTCCTTGGCATGTGGGATCTTCCCAGACAGGGATTGAACCGCATCTCCCGCATGGCAAGGTGGAAGCTCCCTGATTTCATATTTTAACTCTAGTGAGTGATACCAAATATTTCCTACATTGTATTTTAAATTAATTGATTTTCAAATTATCATTCTAAACTGTATGTAAGATCTTTAAAGTAAACATTTTTGACATTCATTTTTCTAAACTACAGCATGTGTATTATCTGTACAGGTCTTTAGAAAAATTTTTGCTGTTTTTAAGTGAAATAAATAGTTGAACACTGTTGCCTAGAGTAAATTTTCAGTTCCACAATATAGTACAGAATATTTCTTAGCCTTTATATACATGGGGAATTATTTTAACATCAAGATAAAATAATTAAGATAACTATTGAAGAAAAAATTTAAGACTTTACAAGATTCAACCTAATCTTACAGTTTCAATATTAATTCATTGTACCCTTGAAGAATTATAAAAGGATATTGGATTTAAAGCTAAAAATAGGAAGCTCTGGGTTTTTAATTATTCCTTGAAATGTAATTAAGTTATCATAAAAGTCCAATCTTACCTCAGTTGGCAATGAAATAGTATCCATCACTAATAAGTATATATTTAAAAAACATTTTTCTCAAGGTGATAGAGAAGAGATACTATCAACAAGAGGAAAAATAAACTACTGAAATAGACAATTATATTTGAAACAATAATTTCAAATTATAGGGAAACCTCATTGATATATACAACCCTTGGAAAAACCAATGTGAATTGACAAAAACTATAAACTCTAATAAAAAATGCAGATATATTACTTTCAAATTCACACTGTACATTTAGCTGCTAATAAAAGCACTTCTAAGTAACAGATTTTCATTGCATGCTTTAATAAATAGGAGGGAATCATTTGAAATTAGTTAGACCCATTTGTATCACACAATGTGTTAAAATCTTTAAGAACAGCTTGGTTAAAAGCCTCAAGCAATCTTGTTTACACTATTAGCAAATCTAGCTTCATAGATCATACAAAAGTAAATTTCAGCCTAGCCTAGTTCAAATTATCATAAATTCTGAATTACATTCAGCATTTTAAAGCTGGAAGGGACCTCAGAGATCTCCTAGTAAAGTCTGTAATAATCAGATTTTCTTGGCTGTTCCATCTAAAATACAAGCCATATATATAAACAAATTCTAAACATTGTTGACTATTTTCAAAAATGTTACTGACACTGCATTGTTACTTCAATATGGTATATCTTTTCAAACTTATCAGTAGTTTCAACATGTTATTCGGAGATGTTTTGTCTGGGTGATTTTAAATTATTAGCAGTGTGTTCCATTGTTTCTATTATTTGTCTTAGCTTTTGTTTTCTTGACCCACTCTGGTCTAGAAAGTTCAGGAGTAACCGTCTTCACCCTAACAGTTTGAATAGACCCAATATGCAAACAATATAACCAACCATTTCAAGAAGTTATAAAAAAGTCAAAACAGAACTATTACCCTGATCTGAAATCACTAGCGCTGGGAGCCACCATGTGGCTTTCTACACACATGAGAGAAAGCTTGTAATTTCACTCCTGTACTCTGTTCTGCTTAGGTGTATTTTATATTGTAAGAAAACCAGAGAAACCTGTACATGCAATATTGTTAAACAATACACTATAATTCCCAAGATATTTCTTATTTTCTTGCCAGACTCCCTAACTGTATGAGACTTTTCTGGAACTGACAGGAAGGTTATCAAAATTTGCCATCACTTCTAGGAGGAAAAAGTGGGGCTTTTGACCTTCAAGCACCACCTACCCAGTCACCCTGTTTCTCAGTATAACCTACTTTATGTATTCAAGCAATAAAGATGTACTGAGCATAAAGTAGGTGCCCAGCACATGCTAGGTTGCCAAGAGGAATACAAAAGAAATGTTAGATACAGTTTCTGACCTCACAGAGTTTTCTGTCTATGGAGTTTTGTGAAGCAGCTAAATTACAATGTATAATAGGGTGGGTTAATTACTAGAGGAGTGGTATGATTAATGTTACAAGAAAGGGGAGATCAGGGCTTCCTTGGTGGCTAAGTGGTAAAAATCCCAAAGGAAATCAGTCCTGAATATTCACTGGGAAGGACCGACGCTGAAGTTGAAGCTCCAATACTTTGCCCACCTGATGTGAAGAACTAACTTACTGGAAAAGACTGGGGAAGATTGAAAGCAGGAGGAGAAGGGAACGACAGAGGATGAGATGGTTGGGTGGCATCACCGACTCGATGGACATGAGTTTGAGCAAGCTCCAGGAGATGATGATGGACAGGGAAGCCTGGCATGCTGCAGTCCGTGGGGTCACAAAGAGTTGGATGCGACTGCGTGACTCAATTTAAGTAGTAAAGAATCTGCCTGCCAATGCAGAAGACATGGGTTTGATCCTTGATCTGGTAAGATCCCACATGCTGCAGGACAACTAAGCCCGTGTGCCACAACTATTGAGCCTGTGCTCTAGAGCCCAGTAGCTGCACCTACTGAAGCCCAAGCACCCAAGAGCCTGAATTCTGCATCAAGAGAAGCCACTGCAATGAAAAACCCACACACCAAAATGAGAGAGTAGACTCTGTTTGCTGTGACAAGAGAAAAGCCCACACAGCAATGAAAACCCAGCACAGTCAAAAATAAATATATAAAATTATTTTTAAAAAATAAAAGAAAGAAAATGGAGGAAAAAGAAAATTCCCCAAATCATTAAAAAAAAAAAAAAAAGACATTGGCATGGACTCAACGTCACGACAGTGCCTTTAAGAAGATAAATCTAGATCTGGACTTACTAGAACAGGTAGGATTTTCTGTACTGCGGAAATAATATCAGGCCATCCAGATGTAGAGAATTTCTAAATGTACGAAAGACAAGAAAATAATTCTTAAAATGCAAAAATGAATACTCTCTGCTATTAAATTTAATTAAAGATTCACTTTTTCATTTGTATAAAGTACATTTCATGTGCTAAATAGCCACATATAGCTAGTGGTTGGAGTACTAGATGGTTTTGCAAATTAAGAATATTTCTATCATCCTAGAAAGTTCCATAGGACAGCTTTGTGTAATAGTTCATAACAAGATTAACCTGTAAGAGGTGGCAGGCATAGGGTGAAAAGGAAGGGAAGCTCAGCTCAAGTCTCAGAAAATTTACTTTGAGGGTCAGTGACCAAAGGCAGAAAATGAGTCCTGTTCCATGTGGTTTCCCAGATAAATGTGAAAATAAACCTCTAATCTTCATTGACCATGAAAAGAAACATGTTCAAGACTTCAAACCTTTTCATAATGAAAGAAAAGAAGAGCTATGACAATTAAATGCAATGCATGATCCTGGATTGTATCCTTAATGGGGACAGGAAGGAGGTGAGCTATGAAGGATCTTAATGAGATAATTGATGAATTTTGGACCGTGAATTCATGATGTCTCTAGTGTAGTTTCAAATATTTGAAGGAAAATATGCATATGTGTATAAATATAGAGATGGAAGAGGATGATAAAGTAAATGGGGAAACATATAGGTAATTGGTGAATTTAGGTATAAGTTTCTTGTACTATTTTAGCAACTTTTCAAAATTTAGAAATTATGTCAAAGTTAATATTTAAATTTTAGTTAAAGCTAAGAGTCATCACATTTCTCTCCAAAAAATTTAATGCTGGGCTATTATCTGATTCAGAGTAATCAAAACAATAGACATTAAAGAAAAAATAAAAGTACTTTGGAATCTATCATACCAGCTAGGAATTAGAAAAGTGATTTTTCAGATATGAATATCTTTATGGAGGATAACTATACACCTCAGAGTTGAACAATATAGGTTAAACTAATTATAAATATTGACATTCCTGGTGGCTCAGTGGTAAAGACCCTATCTGCCAATGCAGGAGATGCAGGTTTGATCCCTGGGTTGGGAAATCCCTTGAAGAAGGAAATGGCTACCTACTCCAGTATTCTTGCTGGGAAAACCCCATGGACAGAGGAGCATGGCAGGCTACAGTCCATGGGGTCGCAAAAGAATTAGATATGACTTAGCGACTAAACAACAGCTGTCTATACTAATGACATAAAGATTATTTCTTTTTTTCTGAAATAAAACCAAGAAAAAATATAAAGTTTCATTTTCTGAAAATCCATGAAGCAGTCATAAATTAGACAAGTGATGGAGTATTTTATTTCAAGTCAGAAGATACAAATTCAAATTTAATTCTTATTAACTGTGGGATTTTGAGAGAATCAATTTACCTTCTTAACAGTGTCCTAATCTAAAACAAATCTATTCACCATATAGACCTCATTAAAGAGCAAAAGTTAGTTTGAAAAAGGCTAATCTATTGTCTTACATATGAAAACTTTGTCAAGCGTAATATCTCAGCCATGTAGATATATTTTTTAGCCACCTCTCAAGTCCTAATTAGTTGCTAGATCAGTGGACCTAAGAAAAGATTCCATCTGAGCTGTGAGATGAAGAATGAGGCATGAGAAATATGTTTACTAGAGATGGCAATGGCACCCCACTCCAGTACTCTTGCCTGGAAAATCCCATGGATGGAGGGCCTGATGGGCTGTAGTCCATGGGTCGCTAAAGTAGGACACGACTGAGCAACTTCACTTTCACTTTTCACTTTCATGCATTGGAGAAGGAAATGGCAACCCACTCCAGTGTTCTTGCCTGGAGAATCCCAGGGACGGGGGAGCCTCATGGGCTGCCGTCTATGGGGTCGCACAGAGTCAGACATGACTAAAGCGACTTAGCAGCAGCAGAGATGGGAAGGCAATGCACCCCACTCCAGTAATCTTGCCCAGAAAATCCCATGGACGGAGGAGCCTTGTAGGCTGCAGTCCATGGGGTTGCTATGAGTCGGACACGACTGAGCGACTTCACTTTCACTTTTCACTTTCATACATTGGAGAAGGAAATGGCAACCCACTCCAGTGTTCTTGCCTGGAGAATCCCAGGGACAGAGGAGCCTGGTGGGCTGCCTTCTATGGGGTCACACAGAGTTGGACACAACTGAAGCGACTTAGCAGCAGCAGAGATGGGAAAGAGGGGAGACTTGCAGAGAAACAAATGAAAAAATGTCTGGCTTAGAGAATCATTCTACCAATGCCTTACATAAAAGAACTCCAGATATTCTGATATAAAAAGAGCAACAAAAAATCCTAACATCATATTTTGCCATGAACTTTCCAACTTTGGGTTTTTAATTCTGATTCTCTGAGATTGATTTGGAGCAACTTTTCAAATAACTGTTTTAAAGTTATGTACATGTTATTTTTCTGACTACAAATGCATCTGAAACCATCCTTATATGGCCTTTACATAAGAAAAGCCAAATTGTTTCAAAGTGAAATCTTTAGGTCACAATAATTATCTATTCAAAATTCTTAGATGTTTTTCATTGTCTTAGAATATTTACTTGTAGTATCTGAAACTAGCTGGATATATTTTTCCTTGGTGGATAATCCTTTATTGTCCTTTCCCCTCACTATTTGGATACTTGACAATTTTTAAATTAGAATTCATTTCTTTTGCAATTCAAAAAGTTTTCAGTATGAGATTCTCGGTCCTCTTTATTGTTTTATCTTCAATTTAGTAAAGCCACTCAAATCTCTGTATGCCAATTAATCAGTCAAGTTTTCTTCTATCATATCTTTATTTACTGTTTCTGTTTCTTATGTTTGGGTTCCCTGGCAAGAGCACTAATTAGTCAGATATAGAAGCTCCATTTTAGGTCGTATTAACTATCATGTTGTCTTTCATAATTTTAATCTCTTTAGCCTTTTGTGTACATTCTAGGAGAGCTTCTCAAGCCCATATTCCACATCACTGATTCATACTTCTGTATTATTATTACTACGTTCAATGCTCTCAATACCTTTTAAAATGTGGACCTCAAACTTCCTGTTTTGCATTTTACATTTATTGAAATTCTTTCACTTAAATATATCCCATTTTTATCTCACTCTGTTCTTTATTGCCTGCTGTTCCTGCTTCAATGGGGCTCATTGTTCTTGCATTTTATTGAGTAGAGCCAAAAGTTTCAGAATGTTTTCTTGATTCTTACAAGATATCACTTTTAGAAACATATTCTTTCTCTGAGCCTTCAAGTTGGTAATTCTTTTCCCTTATTCCATGGTATTTCATTGTTGTTGTCACATATTGTTTTGCTTTTTTCTTCTCTTTACAAACTATCGAATGGGGCACTTTGTAAACTCTGTGAGTCTCCTAATATAGAATGGATGAATCACCTTAAGTCACAATCTCTAATGAATTGGTGACAACAAAATCTCCTTCTCAGATTCACACCTAGAAAGGAAGTTAATGTGCCAGATTAAAATATGATTCTTAGCTCCTAGCAGTCATTCACTCTATTGAATTGAATTAATTAATTGAAGTGGCCACTTCTATTTTTTCTATTCACATCTCATGAGGATGAGATGGTTGGATGGCATCACCAACTCAATGGACATGAGTCTGAGCAAGCTCCGGGAGATGGTGAAGGACAGGGAAGCCTGGCGTGCTGTAATCCATGGCGTCACAAAGAGTCAGACATGACTGAGAAACTGAACAACAACATCAATTTTACCTCTGGTGTTTTCTTCTGAAACTTTGAGAAAGTGTAATAGACAACAAACTAAAAGTCTATCCATCCACTGTTTCTGAATGTTCCTGTCACCATCTGCACACCTTTGCCGTGAGCAGTCAGCAGTCCCTCTCCATACCTTCTGCTCAGCTGTTTCCGAAAGATGTTCTTTCTGAAGAGTGAGAAAGGTGGCAACAGGGAAATTGGGAGACGTCTGATAATAGACCTGTACATACTTCAGAATCAACACCTGGATAGTCTTTTTATGGGTTACTATATACCCTGAATATAGACCCAGAAAACATAAACTATCAATAAAATGTGTCTTCCTGTCACTTTTAAGTATTCCCTTTGTCTGGAGAGACACCTGAGAATACCATGAAAACTGACCCACTATTGGTTAGCAGAAGTTCCTCCCAGATTCTAGTCTTAGGCTCTTTGAGACTTGATTCGATGTTTTGTCTTTTTAGTGTTTTCTAAGTATTTTAAGGCGTAATTGGTGAAAGTTACATATTAGGACTGTTTTAAATAACTTATTCAAGACGTTCTTTCATTACTAATAGCCTCTTAAAGACTTTACTTTCAACTGATAAGTATCATCTGCCTAAATAGTATTACCACTATAAACCTTCCAAAACACTCAGTATATTCTGTACACCACAGGAAATTGTTGCTATTCTTATTGGTGTTGAAAATTCCACTGACCTCCGTCTTTTGTCTCATTTTTATTTGTCTCACAAAACTAGTAATTTTAATAATTTTATTCAAATCTATTATTCTTTGAGCCTTTCTATTCATTCATTATTTTTCTATATAGCTATTTATGCAGTAAACATTTATTAGGTAGTTACTGAAGGAGAAGAAAGCCTCAGAGGATGAGATGGCTGGATGACATGACCGACGCAACGGACATGAACCTGGGGAAATGGTGAGGGACGGGGAGGCCTGGTGTGCTGCAGTCCATGGGGTTGTGAAGAGTCGCACACAACTGGGCGACTGAACAACAGCAACAGTGCAGACTAAGCACTTTGATAGACCCTGAAAATATGGATATATAGGTTCTGCGTCCAAGAACTTATGATGGAATCATGAAGACAAGGATGAAACAAATCCACACACAATGCTGTAATAAATCTTTCTGAAGGTATCTTTGGCATGAAAAATATCTGAATACTAGTGTCAAGTAGCATCTGATTCTAATATGTTTAAAGTTATTTTTATCAATTACTTAGATTCAAAATTTCATTTTAAACATTGTCCTTGGGACTGTGACTTCTTTGTTTAATTCAAATCATTTTAATCAGCATTTAGTAATGTCAAGTGTGAGCCAGACACTTCACTTGGCATTGTTTGGAATCCAAAGCTAATTAGGGAAAAATTTAAACCCTTAGTTTCTTAGTCCATTCAGGGTGCTTTAACAAAATACTACAGACTGTGTGGCTTATAAACAGAAATTTAGTTCTGGGGGCTGGAAGTTCAAGTTCAAGGTGCCAGCATGGTCATGTTTTCTTGAGAATCCTCTTCCTGGTGCTTCTAGCTGTGCCTTCTTACTCAGTCCTTACACGGTGGAAGACGCAAAAGATTTCTGTAGAGTCTCTTCTATGAGAACACTGATTCCATTCATGAAGGCTCCACCCTCCTGACCTCTCAAAGACCCCTGCTTCTAATACCATTACATTAGGCATTAGGATTTCAAGATTTTGGTGGGACAAATACGAAGACTATAGCAAGCAGGGACTAGCTAAGCTAAGCTAAGTCACTTCAGTCGTGTCCGACTCTGTGCAACCCCACAGACGGCAGCCCACCAGGCTCCCCCGTCCCTGGGATTCTCCAGGCAAGAAGATTGGAGTGGGTTGCCATTTCCTTCTCCAATGCATGAAAGTGAAAAGTGAAAGTGAAGTTGCTCCGTCGTATCCGACTCTTAGTGACCCCATGGACTGCAGCCTACCAGGCTCCTCCATCCATGGGATTTTCCAGGCAAGAGTACTGGAGTCGGGTGCCATTGCCTTCTCCGAGTAGGGACTACAGACTGACTATAATTAACTTTCATTAAAGAACACAAATGTATGGCAGAAATGACCACAATATTGTAAAGTAATTAGCCTCCAATTTAAATAAATACATTGAATAATAATAATAAAAAAAGAACATAAAGTGTTATAGAGAGATAAAGAGCAGATTACAACAAGAATGACCCTTCATCAAAGAGTAAAAGATTGAGCTAGGCCATATTGAATATGAATATAACTGTTACCATTTATTGAGAAGTTTCTATATGCTAATTACTGTAGCATGTAATGTTTCCTGTACATTATCTCTAATCTTATAAAATGGGACTATTTTTAACTTTACATTTTCTGTATCAGTTCACAGAGCCTAACAAATGGAATCACATGCATTGAAATTTTGCTTGAAAATCTGAATACCCATTTCTTGGGCGCAGGGTATGGGGGAGGTTAAATGGGAGACATTTAACCTAAAAGAATCCTAAAAGAAAGACAGGAAAGACCATGATCTGAATTAAATGTAGTACCTTTGGCAGATTTCATCACCTATCTACTTGGCTTATAGCCACATAGAGATGTAAACTTTGCAACCAGTGTGCAGACTCGAAAAGAAATACTTTGAGGATTATAAATTGTCATCCTCTTTTGAATTATATATATCATCCCTCTAAAAGAATTCAATCAAGATAAACATGTTTGTCTCTGAAATGTGAAGAGGTAACAAATGCTTTCCACATAAAAATTAAATACTGTTTTTAAAACAAAAATCTTGTTATCAAGATGTATTAGCAATGGCCAAGGCTGTGGTTGGCTCAGGTTCCTAAAACATGCTATCATTTTAAGGCCTCAGATAAGTTTTCTCTTAGCAGTGGCTGATGATTCTGTTCAACACCTGGAAACCTGAAACACAAATGTACAATTGTGAAGGAGAAATTGGATCTAGGAATGCAAACTTACAAAACTGGCAGTTGAGGCAAAGGGTTGATTGCTTAGCTTGTAATTCATAAGAACAGAACAAATTTGTTGTAATATTTATATAGGTAAAAAATTAGCAAATATTTTGGAAAATCATTTAGAATATTGCAACATTTAAAGTTTAATTTTGTCACCCAACTTAAGCTGAGGACACACTGATCCTATGGATTGATTCAGAAGAAACGTGTCAAGCCGGTGTTGATTTTTGAGGGGAGGTGGGGCGGAAAGGGGTGGGATGATTTCTGTCATATACACTAAAGTGTCTCCTATTACAATACTACTTCTTTTCTTAAGTTTATTACCCACCCTAGGTCGCTCTAAATGAAAATTCATATCCATTTCTTTCTAGAGGTATCATTTGTCCTTTTTAAAAAACGTTTTTTCATGAAAAAAATCATCAGCGGATTATAGCTTGGTGTGGTTGTTTAACAGTTAAATAAATTAGGAAAGGACATTTAAAATACTGCATTTTCCCCCCAGCTGCTTGGAGGAACATGAAAGTGGAGCGTACTACTTTGTTCGGGAAGTGATTTTGTTTTAAAGTGATGAAAATTTTCTTTCACATGAGTACTAACAACATGATACTCATTTTGTTTTAGATTCTACTGAAAATAAACTCTGAAAAATTATAAAAATAATCTTGGCGCCTCCTCTTAGTTTATTCTTTTCATCTTATTGAAGTATTGAAAATTAGACTATTTGGTTTCACTTTCTGCTTCCTTTGAATTAGAAGGAGGCTATTTTGCCATTTCTACTCTGTGAGGGAACTGCTAACACCATTAATCTCTTTAAGGATTATTCTTCTCTCCAATTTGTTTACAAAATGGTAAAATAAACTAAACACTGTTATTAAAGCTCCTCTGTTCTTATCGGGTTAAATTTACAGGCTCTAAATTTAGTGATATTTTAAAAGCAGAGGCTGTGTTTCCCTTAAAAAGACATTGATACTCTGATCAAAAAAAAAGAAAAGTAATGACATTCTTCTTAAGAATCTTTTTTATTTAACATAGTGAAATTTGTAAGTCAAGCACTAGTTCAACATAAGATAAAGTTGTTTAATCAATCATGGCAACTTTTTGTTAAGATCCGAATCCCTTCAGTCTGTTCATGGAAGCGCAATAGTTATTTTTAGGCAACACACTGATATTTCTGAGATAGCAATGCAACATTTTGGATATATTTTGGGAAAAGAAATTTTAAATTAGTTAAGAGCTTAGATCAATTATCCCTGAAACTAATCTACCCCTTAAGCAGTTATGTATGCAAGTGAATAGAAATAGGCGTCTTTGCCAATAATTGCAGAGGGAGGGAAAGAAGAAACTGAAAAATATCTCTTAGAGTCATTGGAGAATTTTTCCTAAACATTAAAAAGCCCTTGAAAACAGTATAGAGAATTGAATGATGCCAGGTTCAAAGTGTTCAATTTCAAAACCCTCAAAAAAGACAAATATTAACTCTCTTTCTTAGGATACCAGGCCACATTTTCTTTTAAACAGTAAGAGTGATCTTGTTACTGGAATTATTTAAGCTACATATTTCTTTAGCACTACAAAATGAAAGAGAATCCTAGTCACCTGTGAGTGGGAAATTAGTCCAAAGGAAAGCCCAGATGGACTGTGTGAAACCCCAGTCCAAAGAGACAGTGCAAAGGAGAAACCAGAACCCAGGGGTTTGCCAAATTGAAATATGGCTTCTCTCAAACTTTGTGTTTGCTTTTGGCCTTGGGCTTTTATTCAGTTAAACATTCAAATTCCTAGGAAAAA
>NC_083872.1:93769183-93814183 GCF_032452875.1 Bos javanicus
ATGTGGTTTGGCATATTATTCACTAAGTTCCTCTCTCTCTCTCTTCCTTGCTTGCCAGTACAAGTGTGGGGGAGATGGTAAAACTGAGAGGAAAAGGAAGATTAGGGGAAAAGGAGGGGGTGGGAAATGCAATTAAGAGATCTGGGTGTTTGTCCCTTAAAAAAAAAATAAGGTGACAAAGTGGTTAATGTCTTTGCAGGTTGGTGTTGATATCGCGAATCTTACTGCCACAGTCCAAATAGAGTACTAATTACTGCGAATGATGTCACCGTAGGCAGAGGAATAATCCCATCATTTAATTAGTTGAATGATTTAAACAAAGATTTGCATAGATGCACTAATCAGTTGCCATGAATTACTGAGCAGCAGTTGCCAGCGAGGGGTAACAGATCATACAGTTGGAGGGAAAAAAAATCTCATCTCCTTGAACATAATTAATTTAATTGTCCTCATTAGCTGTACCATTTGTTTTGATTTTATTTCTCCCTTTCCCCACACATACTTCTCCCTCCCTTCCTCTTTTCTTCTTCTCAGTGCATTGGTTGAGAGGGAGAGCACATGAAATACACACACACACATGCACACACATACACACACACACACACTGGGGTGTTTTCAGAGTGGCTGGAGCAGAGAGGTAGGGTAGAACAGCAGGAGCAGTGTGGATGGGTGAGGTGCATGTATGTCTGCTTACACGGGCCAGAGAAGCCAAACTTAAGAGAGCTGCCTGTGTGCAGAACAAATCCACTGAAGGGGTCCTTGTTAATCTGCCGTTTGTGACTTTCGGTATTTTTCAGGTTAGTTCTGCGTTTTGTTGCCTTTCAGAGGGAGAAAAAAGCAAACTCCAAGCTATTTTCTTATGAGTCTTTTATAAAAGAGAAGGGATAAAAATAAGTTATCAATGTTGAGACGTTATTCTCTATGAAGGGGAGCAAAATTTAGCCTGAATATTTACGGGGGTGGGGGGGTGCATTGATTGTTTTTCAAGCTAGAACCAGATTAAAACTGATGGTGCTGAGAAGAAAAAAAAAAAGTTTTGTGGAGTTCAACAATTGAGTCTTTCTTGGCCCTTAAAACATTTCAGCCAGTGTCATTCAAATCTGGGCTATTTTTAAGCTTGACCTTTGACAGGACTTTTTAAAATCTGGTGGGGATCCTATGATAGCTGCCAAAAAAAAAAAAAAAAGAGGATGACTTTGAAGTTGGAAAACTTAGAAAAATAATAAGATATTTTAAAGCTGGCATGAAAAGTAAAGTTAAGAGAAGAGGAGGCTAGCGGAAAAGGGGACCTTTTTCAAGGAAAAAAAGAAATCTTTCCAGGCCTTTAAAACCAGTCTGTGAAGACCAGGCAGTGATGGTGAAGACACTCTTTTGACCAAGTTAGTCTAAAATCAAGTTTCTAGGTGCTCTTGGGTGTTTTTCATTCTACCGTGTGAGTTTTAAATTGTGAGGAATTCAAGCAATTGCAGGAAGTGTTCCGTGAGGGTGGAATGGGGTTCAGTACCAGTTAAGGCGGAACAAGTTCACAGTTTGGTTCTTGGGCCACAGGAGGAGAGGGGAGCGTGGCATCTCTGGCCCCGGCTTGTGTGGCAGACCTGCCCTGCGGAGCAGCGACTTTGGAGCGACTTTCATGAACAGAAGTCAGAGAACCGGGCGACTGCAGCCACCCCCAGACGTTTCTCCAAGGGGAGGGTTGCGCGCTCTCCCAGTGTATTCTGCTAGCAGTTTGATTCCCTGGCTTTTATTTTAATTTCCATAATTGGCAGCTTCAGAACTGGCTTTGGAAGACAGTTTGCTTTCAACGTGGCCACCTATTCCAAAAATGCCCCGGTTATTTTAGGATCCCTACCCTTTGCCTCCGGAGCTCTTTCGCAGGACTTCTTTTGGACGGGACCAGGAGGTAGGGTCTGTCCTCCTCCCCACAACCCCTCCAAGTCGACTCCAGCCGAGGTCACATTCTGTGCGCCCCGGGCGGGGGGGTCGGGGAGGGTGGTGGGTCGTCCTCAGCGTTGGCGAGCAGCATATGCGTGGGGTGATGCTGACTGCAACTCGCAGGCTTGTAAATTTTCACCCTGGGAAATTAGCAACAAAGCCCGATCTGTCTTGTGGCTGCTTTGCACTTTCCGAGGGCGGCTGTTACTTGACTGAGCTGCAGAACAGGCACCCGAGAGCGAGCGAGGGAGCCAGCGAGAGAGGGAGGGAGAGAAGGAAAGGGAGAGGAGAGGGGAGGGGTGGGGGCGAGAGGTAAATAGTCTTAAATCGGAAGGGAGCTGCTTCTCTGTGGTCTTGACAAGCGCTGCCTGGGCTCCGCCGGCTCAGTAATAACTGAGTGACCTTTTCTTGGGCTGTATTAGGTCTGGCTGGGAAGGGATTGCATTTTGCAGCTGAGAGCCGGGGCTGCTTCAGCTCGGCTCCTCGCGTGCTGCCGCCGGGGTAAGTTGTGTTGAGCCAGGACGGAAAGAGAGAGACAGCCTCGGACTGCAGTTGCCTAAAAGGAGGACACCTGTGGCTCAGATGCGGTCAACACCATTGCTCGGCGGATCCTGGAGGACCTCATTATTTTAAACTTAAAAAAAAAAAAAAAAAATAGATTCCTCCCTCCCCCTCCTTTTTTTTTTTTTCAAACAATGCTTCTTTTTGACCTTTCCCAAGGAGAAGAGCTACAAAGCAGCCACTGTGCTTTCTGAACGGCCTCCCCCTGTATCGCTTAATTGAGAAGGTAAGTGCAGCAACTGTGTGCACACGCGGCAGCTTATTTGTGGTTGTGTGTGTGTGTCTGCGGGTGCGCGCGTGCGTGTGCGGATGTGGGGTTTTTTTTTTTTTTTTTTTCCCCAGCCTCTCCTAATGAGGCATAAACTGGAGCTGCAGCCCGGCTCCGCACTGCAACTTTCACTCGGGCTGCAGCTCTGCTGAGACGGTTTTGTTTAAATCATGTGAGGCTTCATTATTTTTATGATGAGACATGAAATAGATGCGGGCGGAAGATGGGGCTGAAAGGCGGGGAGAGCCGAGCGGCTGCGGCGCGGAACGTCTCAACTACGACTCAAGTGGATAATAGTCAAAGTTCCCGAGCAACTGCGGCATTTACACCCCCAACCCCAGCCCCCTGACACCGGGGGAGACAGAGGCTGGGAGAGTTTGAGAGGAGATGCTCGCCCTGGCCCGGCCCGTAGGAAGGGAATTCAGTCTTAGGTGGGTTCCGGATACCGCCCGCCCTTTGACCTTAGTTTCTGAAATTCATCACCCCCCTCCCCCAAGAATTGAAATGACCATCTTTGGGTTCCTGAGGCCACTTCTGCCTCCGGTCCACTGTACCACTGTAACAAAAATACTGTTCCTACCAGATGGAAAAGTGAATGTCTGGGGGGAGGGGGAGAGTGGTATAGGGGGAGGTTGGGAAGAAGTGTCGAGAAAAGAGGGGATCCTTGGAGCAAGGTGCCCCTGTCCTAATCGATGGAGATTCAAACTGCTGCGGCACATTTTATTTTACGGGGGCTACCCAGATTGCTGTTATGAAATACAAGTCAGATTTATGATCTTTTTCATATTGAACATGATATGCTATGCTAACGCTGCATGTGACAGTTTAATCAAATCCATTTGTTACCACGAAGCTAAAAGGGGCCGCTGGGATTTGGGGATTACGGGCAGAGTTAGGGAAGCTTGTGGCTTTGTCATTCGCCATCATTTTGTACGCCGCCACCCGGCGAGGGGCTCCGGGTGTGCGCTGCATCTCGTCTGGCCGCCCTCATCCCTTCCCCCACCCCTACACGCCCGCCGCCCGCTCCGACCCGCTCCCAAAGTGGGCTTCACAATAGTCGGTCCTCGGCGGGTGTAGGCTGCGCACCGGGTCCGCACTTGAGCTAAATCCGAGGGAAACCCCCTTCCACTTCTACCTCTGGGCTGGGTGCTCCATGCGAAGCTGCGGCAACTCAGGCACGCCTCAGTCAACTCATGCAGAAAAAGGAGAAAAGTTTTGGTAAGGTTACAATCTATCATAGATGCACTTTGCCGGCGCTCGGCACTCTCTGCTGCTCCAAAGCCTTCTTGCCCTTCCGCGGCTTTTGTGTCTCTCGGAAAAGATCTGAAATATTATTGTTTGTAACTGCTTTGAAAGACGGCTGCTTAAACCAATTAATCTTGCTAGGTGCAACAAATAACTGCTACATTCTTTGCAAAGCATCCTTGTGTGGCGGCAGAGACGCTACCACAAAAGGCTGGAACATAAACTCCTCAAGGGATTCTTTGTTAGAGTGTATGTATGTTTCTTATTTTTTTTTTTTTTTTATTTTGCATGTGAGCTGCATCAAAATTGAACCCAGTCTTGCAAATCTCTTGTTGGCCTTTGCCAAGCACTAGCACTTTGCTGCCATGGTAACTGTAATTAAACTGATAAGAGTGGAAAAATGTCAGTATCTCTGAGCCTTGCAGCTGCATTGGAGAAAAAGGGAATCAAATTGGTTCCCAGCTCCATTGCTCAAAAAGGGGAGGGAGGTGGTGGTGGAAGGATGGGGAGGGGAGGGTTGGGAGTTGAAGGGGCAGAACAGAGTTAAGCAGCTCCAGCTCCTGAGATCTGGGGACATCTATTTGCATTGTTGTCCCTTAGGGGGTTACAGCCTGTAGGGACGCTCTGGGCCAGTGAACAGAGAGAAACAAGCTTTTAGGCCCAATCCAGTTCTCCAATCGGGGGCTGGGGAGAGGATGAAGATGGGCAGGAGGAGAGAAAATCTTTTGTTTGGTACCTCTTGGCAATCGAATGGCCGGTGTTGGCCAAATTCTTTTAATCTGTGTCACTGCTCCCAGCTGCAGAACCTGCATTCCCATTTTCGAATCTTCCTGAGGCACCTCATTGCTGCCAACCCCCTTTAATGGATTCCCTCTTCCCGCTCCTTCTCCCAAATTGTTCTCTGTGCATCTTCCGACGGGGACAAAATGTTTTCCACTCACTGCGGTGTAGTCAGTCCAAAAATTTAGAAGACTGGGTCTAAGTGCTGCAGATCTTTTATTATGATTTTTTTTTAACCCCAGCGTGTTGTGGAGTTGTGGTTACTTTGTTGTGTTAACTACTGAAGCTGAGACTGCGCGGATGAATGGCACAGAACAAGGGGACATAATGGAGTTAATCAAGCGTTAGGCTGCCTCACAATGCAATCCAGGCAATTAAAAGCTCACCAGAGTTTAAATGAAATGGTTCTACTTATTTCTGCACACCACACTGCACAGGCTATTATTTATGTCTTTTTTAAAAATTATGATTTCCCTTAAACTGTCAAATAACTCAGAATGGCAAGGTCTCAGAGGCAATAAGAATTTCCCTCAGAACAATTTACATGCCAATCTCAAACTAGTTATGGGTCCTGATGTGCTATAAGCAACTTGCAAAATGTTTCTCAGCTCTGAACACATAACTCTTACCCAGACGCGTTCTGCCGGATGCTGAAGGGAGGCTGCTGGCTGGTTTATGCCTGTTTGGTACAGGGTAACGTGGTGACTGCAAAATAGTCCTTTTTTTCCACAACTGTTAACTTGCAGAGTATCGAAAAAGATTTCCTTTTCAAGAGTAACGTGATGGTGTTTTCGACACGAAGGTACCAGGATGGAGTGTAAAAATCTCAAACTCCTTCTACGCCCAAGGCCAAACAGAATTCTGTAAGAGTTTCAAATATTAATTGGCCTCTGAGTGCTAAATTAAAATGTCAGCCCAACAAAAACATTTTGTGAAGACAAGCAGGGTGGTGTTGCTTGTGCCAAATGTTGGTATCTCCTGTCTTGTTCGCAAAGCATCGTGAATAAAGATAGTTGACCTTCCACGCTTGGTGATGAGAACACAGCTCAGAGAAACAGAGCTTAGCTACAACTAAGAAGGATTTGGATCAAAACATTTTCAGCTTGATGATATGAAAAAAACAATAGCCTTATAAACTGGGTAATTAGACTGGCTGCTCTAAACATACCTCTCGGTGTTCTCAATCATGAAATCCAGGCTGTCATTTAGTATATCACAGTTTTTCCTTCCCCCAGGAAGACGGTTAAGAGGCACTTGGGTATGTTCTGTACTGTAATTAATGGGAGTCATTCCTTGTGGAACCTTGCGAGAAGACGGTTAACTAGTTCTGATCAAAGAAACTTCATTTGTTAGAAGTTCTAGAGAGTGAGATTTAGCAGCACTAGCAAGGGTTATGATTAATCTACACTAGACCCCGAGCTCCTTCAAAGAAAGGGATAGAAAGCTGGCTATAGGAATACCACCTGCTCCTCTGTACAAATCCAGCTACTGATCTGCAGATCCGAGGACCACGGCTGTGCATCCCATGCAGAAAAAGCAGCTACTCTGATGCCTAGCTGTTGGTCCCTGCTCCATCACTCGACCAGAGAAGCTATTTTCTAATGGAAATTCAACATCATAACACTATTATTTGAAATGCATGTATCATTTATAGTTAGAAAAGTTATTCTGCTGTGAGGGTATGGTGTCTTGTTGTCTCTTAGTGTGATTAAAAAAGAAAAAGAGAGTGAAGATAATAAAGGTAAAGGCTTTATCATCAGGCATCAGAGGAAACCAAAAAAGGTTTAGCTGTTTGGGAGCAGGGAACACACGGAAAATGCTCTAGATTAAGGCTTGGCATTTCTTTCTTGATACTGTTTCAATTGCAGACACATTTGATGTTTTGTGTCCTTCTGTGTCCAAGTTTAAAACTTTCTGCCTAAGAGAGGAGGCATAATATAGCAGTGGTATCTCTGGATTGTAAGAAGGCCATGAAGTTTGGGCTGAACTGTCATTCAGCTTTGATCCAGTCCCTGAACCTCTCACGCTATCATAATTTGTAAAATAAAATAAATTGAAATCAATGTCTACAGTAGTTTAGAGTGCTTGAAATGCGTTAGTTGATACATATGCAGCTGTGAATAATTCGTTCAGCTTTTTGAAAAACTGAGTGTTTGACATTTAGGAAAGAAGAAACTCGAAGGCAAATATCCTTTCACTGGAAAAAAAAAATTCAATCAAGTTGTATTAAGCAGAGAATTCAATTAATCTCCTTATTTATGATATGGAAATATGTCTCTAAAATGTATAAATGTCCCTGTGTCTAGTCCAGCATGTGTGTAGTGTGTAATATATGTATATAATATATATTTGCCCGTGGATGTTTGTGTAACTTTATATATATTGAAACTTTGTCTTCTGTTGTTTTTTCTTTCCTGTATAAAATAAGTGCATGTTTATGATAATAAATTACTTAATCCTATAGTTTAATTTTATATAAAAATATATAGCCTATAGTTAGATGATCTGCCACTAAGAGATGCATGGACCAATGCTTGTGAGTGGCAATGCATTTTGAAAATTTTTAACGCAATGAATGCTTTGAAATATCAAGGACATAGAAGGAAGTATTTGGATGTAAATAAGTATTATAGGATTGGAGAACTTTTTGGGTGACTGTACTTATGCTTAAGTATAAACATCTCTACTGCTAAGTGAGGTTAGTGTATCCCATAAAAGTGAACTTTCCTTCCACCAACTCATTCTTGACTCCTACAGTGTGTACACAGATTAGTCTGTTAAATAGCTTTTTTCTAGATTGTTAACCATTGACTCCTATTTTCTCCCAAAAGGAACTTCTCTATGTAGAAAACTGTACCAATATAAAATTATTTACTATTACTTAACTTCATGTAGATGATATCATCTTACCAGGTACAAGATGAATTGATTATTTTTGCTACTTTATAGGTGTAACTTCATGAATGATTTAACAAAGACACTTAACAAAGTTTGAACCTCTTTGTTTTCAAAATTTATTTCAATTTCTGTATATTCGTATGTTAGCCGCTCGGTCATGTCTGACTCTTTGCTATCCCATGGACTATAGCCAGCCAGGCTCCTCTGACCATGGGATTCTCCAGGCAAGAATACTGGAATGGGTAGCCATTCTGTTCTCCAGGGGATCTTCCCAACCCAGGGATCGAACCCAGGTCTCCTACATTATAGGCAGGTATTTTGCCATCTGAGCCACCAGGGAAGCCCAATTTCTGCCTAGTCCTTAAGTGGAAAGTCTAATACTCCTTGAAAACGGCAATCAGAAATGTTTAACTTAATGGAGGTCTTCAGACATCTCTTGATTTTTGGAGTCTCAGCTCTCTTTTTTGTTCTTGTCTTCCTTCAGGTATACAAATGCTCTCAGTCCAGCCAGACACCAAGCCGAAAGGTTGTGCTGGCTGCAACCGAAAGATCAAGGACCGGTATCTGCTAAAGGCATTGGACAAATACTGGCATGAGGACTGCCTGAAGTGTGCCTGCTGTGACTGCCGTTTGGGAGAAGTGGGTTCTACCCTGTACACAAAAGCTAACCTTATCCTTTGTCGCAGAGACTATCTGAGGTAGGAATTCGCCTTGCACACCAGTGATCACTGGATTCCTTTTAAAATACTTCTGTAAGTGTACTTGTGTGTTTTGTGTCTTTCCTGCCAGCTTCTATTCCTGAAAGATGTCCACCTGGCAGCCTTCAGCGCACTATGTCTATGGCACAAACGAGGGCTTGAGTCATGGTCAGGAAAACACAGTATCTTACAGTCTTTCTGTTTGCCTTGCCTGATGCTCCTACCTGGGGATAAGTGAACCTCCAGTTCATGTCAAGGTGTTCGGTATGAATCAGCATACAAGTTTTCTTAGCAGGAAAGTGACAGGGTCAGGCTGAGTGTAGCACAGTGATTCCGCCGTCTTTCTGTTCCAGATTTGTCAGAGAAAGTCGGTTTGAAACTCTTATCTGGTATTTATTAGAAGGATCTTTAGTAGAATGTTGAAAACTTCCTCCAAATGTGAATACATATCCCCCTGCCCGCAACCCCAGAGCGTTCCAAGTGATCTTCGCAAAGATAGCATTTGAATGTTCATCTGCCTCAGACTTGCCAGTAGCTTTATGGAAAATAACAAAGTAAAGACCTCCATCATTATAGGGAAATGACAGCCACTCTCCAACCTATAAACATCTGAACAGTTTCAGGACAATGCAGATGTTCTTGTTTCTGAAGCCATGAAGCAGGTTAATCTTCTAGCGTTTAGTACTCTACACATGGACTTATGTTTAAGAAAAATTATTTTGCTTTTCAGGGGACTTTGTGACTTCATTCAGCTGCAAATTACTTATATTAATAAAGTAGGATCTATCAAATTAGAGAAATGATATATGGCATCATTTGGGTTTTCATATTTGATACAATTAATCACTTTTTCTAGTCTGACATTAAGTGATTTATTTTGAAATTTTTTCTCTTATGACACAAAATTTATCAATCAGCAGTAACTCCTTGGTCATTTTGGGAGGTGTTTTCTAGGGAATTTTCTAGGGAATTTGGTGCTGCTTCATATATAATTCAGTTATTTTCAGTCCAATTCAGTTTCTATATAGAAGAACATATTGTTTGATGAATGGTTGTTACAAGAGGGTGAGCCTGGTACTGTTTATCAGATTCTACTCTCTACCCTCTTAGGACTGCTTCATCTGACAGCCCCCTGACTAATTATGACCACTTGCTGCCACTTCTCTGTGTTCCAAGGGCACAAAATACATGTAAGGTCCTAGCCATGGAAATAGGAAGTGGCTTTAGGGAAGGAGTTGTCTAACTACTGCAACTAATCATTAGAATTAAGCTATTCCATGAATTCTTGTAGACTCTGCAGTCTTGGGACTTTCCTCTTGCAAATAAAAAATTCTCTTCTGCTCTTTGTGAATTAGAGCCTGATTTCTGCACAGAGTGTATTTGCTTTTAGCGACTTGACATTGCTTCCTAGTTTTGCTTTATCTTCCTAACCAATAGCCACAGGCTTTTGGACTCTGTCTTTGACTTTTGTTTACCACTGCAGAATCTCCAGTGGATTCATGTAACAACAACACTTTCGAAAGCAAGGAGTTTATATAGTCTAGGCAAGATCAAAGTGTTCTAATATGGAATAAAGACAAAAATTATGTCAAATTTACAGTCTTTTGAAATCTCTGGCTATTTTAACTCAAAAATACAAATTTGCCAATGCAATACCTGTGTCCTGAGTGAAACTCTTTTGCGGTTGTCAACAAAGTTGAGAGCAGAGAAAGTAACCTTGTATTGCTTTCGTCTGTCTTCCTTATGGTAGTAAAAATAAGTTGTTCAACTGTATTTGATAGTCTCAAGTAAGTGTGTTGTTGAAGGGAATTTATCAAAATAGTTTTCATCTCAGAAATCTTTATCTCTAAAAGAGTCTATTTGCTGCTTTGTGTGATACAACTTTTAGTTGATTTCTGATAAGCTCAAACTTTTAATCTAGTTACTTTTTTTTTTAATCCTAACTCTTTCAAATTTAAACCCTAGTCCAGATTGCCAATATATTCATTTCTCAGAGTGCAATTTCCTCTCAAATTGGTCATTACCACATTAATGGCCAGTTGTTATGTTAACAGCCTAAGGGTTGTTAACATTTCAAACTAAGTTGTTAACAGCAAGCTTATCCCTTATTTAAACTGAAGGTTTTGTTGTATATAACGTGGCTTCTTTGGCAAGAAGTAGTTCATCAACACTTAAAAACTGCAGAAGTGAAATGGGTAAATGGTATGGGTGTAAAACATCGTGTTATGTGTTATAGATTATGCTGCAGATGTGGTATTAGTTTTATGTGGAAAGTGCATAGCACAATGAAATTCTATGTTTAAAAGCATATGTCTCTGGCAAATTAAAATAATCTGATTCTGTATGTCTAATACATTCAAGCAGATTTTATGTACAAATTAATTTCTTTGAATGTGTATAAACAGGCATTCAAAATGCTTATGCCTGCTCTGTGAGAGACATGATTTTAAGTTAGACAAAAATTAACTAAGGGAAAAAGGGAGGTGCACCTCAAGTTGTTACTATTTATTAATTACATAAAATCTGCATTATGATCAGTGAACAAGTAATATTCTGTGGCTATTTTCCCAAGCTTTGAAAATAACTTTTCTCATTTCCTTCTGTGTTCAGCACATTGCTTTCTTGTATTTTGCACAGCCACTGCTTAACCATTTAAATCCTATTAAAAAGTAGTTTAGATTGATTTTTGGATATTATGTGATATCTTTGAGGCACAAACAAGCCATACATACTTTACAGATTTGTATTTCTTGGTCTAACTTTCCAGGCATCTAAGTAAGAACGTGGGAAATGATAAAGAAAAAGTAGCTTACTTGCACCAGTAAATTATAGGTTATAGATATTATCTTGGGCCAGATAATTTTTCACATCTAGAGAAGAGTGAAATACTTTTTGCCAAGTTTATTTAACTTCCTAGTTAACTTCTCCTTCCAAAAGAGAATACAAAAAACACTTTTATTGCTGAACAATGAATCTTGAAGTTCTTGCGTTTTATTAATATTTTGCCTTATTCTGAGTAATGGTGGTGATGACAGGTTTTTACAAGTTCTTTAAATGATAAATATAAGAATTTTTAAATCATAAGATATTTTCTTTAGGGTATTGGAAACTGTTACTGCAGTAATTTTTTCTTCTTTGAGGCACATTTAGCTGTATTTAAGAAAAAGAAAACATTTTTACAGTTTATTACTGAGTTTCAAATCTTGACAGTTCCCTTTCCATAACAGGGCTGATATAGGATTTTTTATTTTTTCTGGAGAATATAAGATAAACGTGTCTGATGAGAGGGAATTTGTCTGTTGGTAGGATTGCTCGCCATCCTCAGAAACTCATTAGAAATAGGAACAGAAACATTGACATTTAAAAAATTCCTCTATTAACGCTTTCTGACTTAAACTATGAAGTCAATCTGCCCGCTGATATTTATATGCCAAGACCTAACAATGTATCTGTTTAAAAATATATCCAATACAGTTACAGTTTTTTTTTTAAGTTGTTTATGACAAAGTAGACGTGGAAGCATTTTTGTGCCTTGAACTAAAGAATGCATAAAGTAAATTAGCAATTACTATGTAAAACTAGCCAAGGTTTAATAATGATGTTTATAGGACTATAGTTACTACTAAACTATCTTTCATTCTGATTTGTTTGCTAAGTATGAATAAAGTAGTTAATATATCATCAGTTTTAGAATTAAGATTTTATGTCAAATTTCATGAAGTCAGAACCACGAGATAAACCATAGTACTTTACTTCTCAACTTGGAGGCAATGTAGAATATCAGCACTTAAACTTAAGCTTTTGGGCCATTTTTGCCAGTTTTTAAATTGAAGCCTGCATTTTCTTACTTGTGGTGTATTTTAAGCATCAAGGTGATGAAGCCTGTATCTTGCGTCTCTGTGAATGATGTTTTACCAGAGAATGTACTCAAAGCTATAGGGAAAGCTACATATAGCTTTTTCTACACAAGAAACAGAAAACATCTTGTATAAAAGACAATGCATTTTGCTGTTTTTATACATGAGGATGACTTGTTTAAAATGAAAGTACTGGGAGAAAGTGATGCTTCATGTTCCACCACAGCTACCAATTAACAAAAAGGATTTGAAACTGTGATGCTGATTGCAAATTTTATGTGCTTCAATGTAGTAATATGATTTTTACAATAGAAAATTAAAATTAAATGCTACATAGAGCATTAGCCTAGCTATAACTTTATTTCACACTGATCAAAACTGGAGCTTCTAAATAAATTTTTATGAGATTAAATTTATATTAATAGATAATTATGGCCTTAAAAGTAAATATGAATATATTATTAATATTATTTTATCTGACAGTTCACTGCACAGATTCTTTTTTAATGCTAACTGACATATTCATTCTGTTTTTCCTGCTTTGTCCTCTTTTAGATATTAGGCAGTTGAAAAGATCTTCCCTGGAGAGCAGTACATTATTATTATTTGAAATATAACTTTTTATTGTTTTAAATTCCAAAAAAACTAATCTTCTATATGGAATGATGCTCCTCCCAAATATTTTTTTTTAATTTGAGCTTTCTTAACATTTTATTATAGTCATAACTTTATCATATTTAAATGTCTAAGCTAATCTTTGTATTTTGAGATATTTTGCTATCTAAGTGTTAATAACTTAGACTCTAGGGTCTTTAAAGGGTCTTTAAAAAATACTGCTATATTTCCTGCAAATTATCTTGCTTTATTTACAGCTTTATAAAATATTATAATTTTAAGTTTATTTTTCTGTTTATTATAGAAAAGCATTATTGCATTCTATTTCAAACATTTTATAATATATATCTATGATTCATGGACCAGCACAAATCAAGAGGGATAATTTTGTGCAATACTTTGGGAGAACACCCTTTGCTTTAGAGAAAAATTGATAGACCCACACTAGAATTCCTGAGCAACAATCTCTCTGCAACAATCTCTGTTAAAAATATCTCATCTACATAGAGAATTTCTTATTTATAAATTTATCTGTCCTTAATTCTGTAATATACTCATTTTTAGGGAATGAGTACTTACTTAATTATTCTAGTTTTGTGCCTTTTGGTTTGTTTTATAGACTTGAGATATTGTCACTGAAAATAACCCCCACTAAGAATATTAAAAATAAAATACTTCACACCATTTCTATGTCTTTACTGTTTTTATCTTTTCATAAAGCATGGAATACTTCAATCACGATAGTTTTTACACATAAAATGGATAAGTTAGACATACCTGACTTAGCAGAAAAATATTCTGTTTCTACAAGTATATTTAGGATTAAATACATATGGAAGAACTACATTTGAGAATTGCTAAAATTGCTTATTTTGCACTTTATAAATACATAGAACTCTGGGAAAGAATCTCTTATTTTTGGTTGCTCTTAAAGTGTATCAAAATAAGCCAGCACTTCATTTATAAGCTCACCATTAACTTCCAGTAAGTGACTAATAGTAAATGTTAATTCTGTTTTGACTGCATAAACATAATTTATTAAGGAATCAGTTTAAAAATATGCTAAAAGTAATAATTTTGTAAATGGTTTCGATGAATATATGCATTGTAGAAATGCATTATGTAGTTCAGTTTTCTGCCTCACTTAAAAATTATGTAGCCTTAAAGAAGAATTGCACCAACCTAAACGACCATTGTATTTTTTTTCTCATTATATTATGAGTCATTGAAATCTTATTTTACTATTTGGTTTGAAAACATTTACCAGTTCCTACGAGAATGTCTTTTATCATTCAGAATTATACATTGTAACCTCATCCTATCTTCCAAAAAGAAATTAAGATTTCTCACTTTTATCAATAAATGTTAAAATATGTGATTGTAAATGTAGAACAAGATCTTGAAAACAAGGAGAGTAAAAATAAAAATAGCAATACTCTCTCAATCAACCAGATAGCTTTTAAAACAGAATTTACATTAGCCACATTTCTTTAAAAAGGCATTTTCCTCCTTTTTTAATTTTTTAATCTGCTTATATAAGCAATTATTCCTACTGATTCACTGCATTTCCCTTTGTAAGCACCTAAAGAGATGTAGGTATGTGTATGCATATTGCACATACAGATATTAGAATCTATACAACCTTAGAATGTGCATTGACTTTGGTCATAATTGACTTTTACCAGATCACCATACTTTGGCAGGCTTTGAAACTCGTAAAATTCAGATACTTGATGCCAGCTAATTCCTTAGTATTGTAAACCATAGCACTGCCTTATTCCTACAGAGTGTTCACCATTCTAAGAGGAAAGACAAGGTTTATAATACTGCAGAAGGCCTAACTTTATTCCCTTGTGATTTTTATCACCCAATTCTGTTTTTCTCAGCTCCAGTGGAGTTCGATACTGTCTGCTTCATTTCCGTTTCTACCATCGTAACATACTTGTTTTGATGATTAACCGTATGTTCCCCTTCTCAAGGGTATTTATAAGAAATTTATTTTGAAGTAGACGTTCCATTGTGAAGCAAGAAATGTGACATTTAGTTTTGTTTCTTACTTTAAAGCAATTTCTTTTGCTTATTGAGGGTTTTTTCCCCCTCATTATCCATATAAATGGATAACTTTTCCCTCAAGAACTTAGGACCTAAGCATACCCTTTTATTATATTCATCAAGCATATTTGCTGTATTACAAACATAGTTATGATGAATCCCACATCAGTCACTTGGGCATTCACCTGCACCATTTTTGCTTTCTGCTCTATACCATCAAAACTTCTTGATAGACAGTTTTCTTCTCAACGAATTTTTTTAGTTATATAAAGATCCCATTTCTTTTGCTGAATTCTTTTACTCCATAGTTTTAGTTTTTTATGATGCAAAAATCTCTAGCTGTGGACTTTATTAGTTGAAAACAAAAATCACACTTGAGATAAATAATCATGTCGGAATAGTTAGATCTCTGATTTGAAGTTGGAAAATTAACATTAAGCTGCATGTATTAAGTTAGACTCTAACCAGCATGTTTTGTTATGATTCAATGTAATATTAAAAACTCTCCAACTGGGCTACTGGGAAAATAAAAGACTCTTAGGATTTCAAAGGTTATTTGCATAGGAGTACACCAAAGCCATATTTAAGTAAAATTGTTATTACTAATGCAGTAAAGCATCGCCTAAAGTAAACCCATCCTATTAATAAAAACAAAATCAGTTTTAGTAAACATAAATATCCAATATGACATGGATTAGTAATGGGGCAGGGAACATCATCAAATGTGCTAATGATAACATGTAATAGTGATCTAAATACCACCAAGAAAAAATAAATTCCCATCTCAGGCTGTGGGATCCCAACAGGCAACTTCAAGAGGAAAAAGAAGTTATAGACATCACTAGTTTATTCTGATTTCAGAAAACTTTTAAAACAATGCCTTGTTTTTATTCTAGCAATTCTATTAATAGCAGAGGTACATATCATTATTGAAATTATTTTATTCTTTTTTTTGTTTTTAAAGATTTTGAAATCTCTTTAGTACCCTTTGATAGATTGCTCACATTTCACCAAAAAAGTTAAGAGTCAAGACTGTCCACAAAATACCTTATGGCATTGAGCATGATGCTTACTTTGTTTTTATCAACCATCCCATAAAAATACATTCTGACCAACAGCTGCATATTAGACTGAGGTGACTTAGACTGTAAATAGACTGCCTGCAGTGCAGCAGACTCAGGTTCGATCTCTGGGTCGGGAAGATCCCCTGGAGAAAGGAATGGCAACCCACCCCAGTATTCCTACGTGGAGAATTCCATGGACAGAAGAGCGTGGCAGGCTACAGTCCATGGCGGCACAAAGAGTTGGCCATGACTGAGCAATTAACGCTTTCACTTCACTTTCTAAGATGAGTGTTCCTTTGGAAGGGGTGGGAGTAGAGAGGTGAATGAAAAAATGATCATAACTTCTAACACTAAAAATGAGTAGTAGTTTCAATTGGCAGGTTTATTTAGTTTTACGGGTGAGAAGTTCAACTGTACTATACTATGAACATAATTTTAAAGCCTGTAAGTATTACATGTGACTGTCCATTGAGGGATGTCTGTGTTTTGGGAGATAAAAAGAAATAATGTTACTGAATTGCCTAAAAATTTAGCAACGAGTATTTTCTGTGACCATTTATTAGGGGGAAAAAATGAAAAAGGTTCTAAGCTACAAGAACCCCTTCTTTTGACAACATGTCCTTGCTGAGTGAATAGGATTGGGGTTCGTATTTATGATTACATGTTTGTATTTATGATTACATGTTTTGCTGTATCTAACAGTTTGAAAATGAAGCCATTTAGTTGCTTAACAAATATTTGAGTGCCAATATTTCATTTCTATAAATAATGAATATATAAACTTTATATTTCTAATTGACTTTGTATAATACATAAATACAAAACTATTAATATTTTACTATGTAAAGAATAAGATAGTCTGAGAAATTTGGGAAGCACTTAATCGCAAATTATTTTTTAGTTGTTTTTTTTTTTTTTTACAGCTGATGTACTCACCATTGTTAAATAACTAAGGAAAAAATAGAAGGAGTTTTAGTGTAGTTCTGTCACATGGAACAAGTACAGAGAATGAGAAGAGGTATAATTAGGAATGAGTAGAAAAAAAATTTCAGGAGGGACATTATAAATAATAAGTAAAAATTGTGCTCTGTGAAAATCCTTTGATAAGCCAGTAGTCCTTTTATAAAAACTGAGATTAAAGCTTCATAAAGTTTTAGATACAGAGAAAGATAGAGTTAGCCTTGTAACTTTCATGCTGTTTATGTCGTTCCGCTCTCACTGCAGATACTGGTAAGTTATCAACAGATGCAAAACACTTGGCATCATAGTTCCCCATTTTCCCACTGAACAGCTATTATCCTATACACTCTAGGTGGGGCTTCCCAGGTGGCACTAGTGGTAAAGAATCTGCCTGCCAATGCAGGAGATGAAGGTTCAGTCCTGGGTCAGGAAGATCCCCTGGAGGAGGAAATAGCAACCCATTCCAGTATTCTTGCTGAGAAAATTCCATGGACCAAGGAGCCTGGCGTGCTACAGTCCATGGGGTCACATAGAGTCAGACGCGACTGAGCACATGCTCTAGGTACTGTACAAAGCCGTCAGACACAAGGCGGAGTAAAACACAGAAATAACTCCTTCCCTGTGTAGAGATTCTATTCTAGTGGAGAAAGCAGATAGTCAACAAAATAAGTATGGAGTACACTAGGAAGATAATAAATGCACAGGAAAAATGGAGTAGTGTGAGTCTGAACAAGCTGCAGGAGTTGGTAATGGATAAGGAAGCCTGGCGTGCTACAGTCCATGGGGTCGCAAAGAGTCAGATGCGACTGAGCAACTGAACTGAACTGAAGAGGTCTGCAGAATTTGTATTTATGAGTGATGATGCCTGTGTGAATGTGGTGGGGAGGAGATAAGGATTTGAAAAATTAAACAGGGTAGACAGGCACGTTTGTTGAGAGGATAACTTGAATAAAGACCTAAAGAAGGCTAGCCATGAGGATGTATAGGTAGGACATTCTGGGCATAGGGGCCAGTCAGTATGAAGAACTTGCAGTGGAAGATTTTCTAATGTGTTTGAAGAAAATCAAGGATGCTCGTGTGGTTGGAGTGAGTCAGAGAGGAAGAAGCAAGGATTAGAGGCAGCCAGTATATGGTTTTGTGGTACCCTGGTATCACTGTTCCAACCATGAATACCCACTACACTTTTCTAAATATTAGGTGAGAAAGTGGTACCATCTGAGAACCACTGTAATGCTAACTCAGGCTGTTATAGACTGAATTCCCATTTGGGATTACAGAACTCATCTGCTAAATTGAATGGGATTATTTTAATGTATAATTTACTAGTATCTTTTTTATGTCTTTATTTGGCTTCAGTGATGACCCTGTGTGATTATATAATAGTTGTGAAGTATGTGTCTCAAAATAGACCCCAGGATTTGGTCATTTGACTGTTGCTAATTCACGGAGATGGTATAATTGTATGTTTGAGTTGAAACTGATACATCTACACATGTCTACTATATGGTTATTGGAGTATTTATTATATAATACAATATAATACAATAGGAATGTTCATATTGATGAGCTAAAGCTGCCAACACAACATGGGTGAAGGTAACATCTTGACCAAAGTTGTCATTAAACTCTGCCCTGATCACAATATAATAGATATTTTTGAATACTTATGTAATAAAAATTAGAAAGATGGATTTTTCATAGGCTGCCAGTTTCTACTCTTGAAGGGGAAATGTCAGTTATTCTGTCTCTGAAAAGTGATCTTTTTCCATTATTTTTAAAGTCAAGCTGAGTCTTGTTTAATGAAATTAATTTCTGGTACAAAACGCTCTGATTATCATCAATGTTTCCAAATCTAGCATTTAGAGGAAATACATCAAAGACATATTGTTACTTAAAACAATTGAATCACCTTCTTGATGAGATGAGATAAATTGTTACAGAAGTGTTCTGTTTATACTCATGCTTCTGGCCCCTCACCTAACCCTGGCTCACTAATTTTAATTTCACATTAAGAACAGCCAGGCATTCATCTTCCAAACTAAAAGATTAATATGCATTCTTTTTTATGAGAGTGGGATCTGGATGTGCCAGCTGTCTGTACTTTTAAAATTAAAAGTTAAATTCAACCAGTAAATACAATCAAAGTTCTTGAGCCTGTATTTAAATTTATAAAATGGGCTAGGATTCATTATGGGTGTTGGCGAAGAAGCTGCCCATTGATCTTACAGAGAGTCACAGCATGAACAAGTGAGCTTTCAAAGCAGTGATTGTCTACACTTCATACACAAAGAAATCTTGAACACACTTTCCAGAAAGCTGGGAAGTGGTGGCCAGATGACTTTGCAAGCCTTAATTCCTACGGTCACCCTGCACATCCTAAGTGTTTGTTTTGTTTTTTTCCTGTTACGATTTCTAGTAGCCCTTCTATTCTATTTGGTAGGTGGGGCATGTGTTGTAACAGCCATCTTGTCCTCCTTTAAGCCGAAGACCTATATTCCTAACCACTGTGTGATTCTCACCTTCCAAAATGAATCAATTTGAGCTTGATTTTTTAAAAAAGATTTTTGGCCATGCCAGGCAGCATGCAGGATCTTAGCTCCTCAACCAGGGATTGATATTTTTGAATACTTATGGAAAAAGATACGGATTTTTCATTGACTGCCAATTTCTACTCTTGAAGGAGAAACGTCAGTTATTCTATCTCTGAAAAGTGATCTTTTTCCATTATTTTTAAAGTCAAGCCAAGTCTTGTTTAATGAAATTAATTTCTGGTACAAAACATTTAAAATAACACATTTGCTCTAATTATCGTCCCCTGCAGTGGAAGTGCAAAGTTTTAACCACTGGACCACCAGGGAAGACCCCCAGTTTGAGCTTGATTTTAAGGAAAAGTCACTTGGTCTTGACTGATAGTCTGCTAAGTGTTGAAATAATCTTGTCACTGATAGTTATTAAATTAACTATCATCTTTAGCACAGAGATCGCATGCTTATTCCACTAAAGGTGTTAAACGCTTTGTCTTCTCAATTAACTGTGGATTGCTGCAGTGACCTGAGAAAAAAGTTATGTATTTTGAGGAGATTAAAATTTTTAAAAACATTTTTAATTTAGGAGTAAACAGAGCCTTTCATTTTCACTAAAACTCATTTTTCACTGTGCTTCTAAAGTCACAAATTGGGGGAAAAATAATAAATAAAAATAAAGTCACAAGCTCATTCTGCCTTTCATTTTAACACATATAGTGTATTTTAAATCATCTCACTGGGTATTTCTCATTAATCTACCACATTGTGTTACCCCACTCCAGCTATCATTAATGGCATGTTAGTCATGTGTGACTGCTAGGATGCATTCATTCATCTGCTGTTTTTACCGTCTGTGATATTACTTTATACAAAGAAAAATGTGTATCAGTTCTTCCTAATTCTCTAAGCTTCTCCCAAACCAGATGCTAGTTAGACCTAATCCCTAGGTTTCAGAGGCATCAAGGTGAGGAGTGCTACTTCCTAGTTGTATCTTCCTAGACAAGTTACTGAACCTCTCCAAGCCTCAGTTTACCTATCTGTAAATAGGAGTAGCTAACCCATTCAGGCAGTGTCAGTGAAACACCATAAGGAAAGAATCAACACACAGGCCAACACTCTAGTGTAAGCTTCTGTTGTTACAGAGGAAGAATTGCGCTGAGTTATGGGTAGTTACGGAGAAGGCAATGGCACCCCACTCCAGTACTCCTGCCTGGAAAATCCCATGGACGGAGGAGCCTGGTAGGCTGCAGTCTATGGGGTTGCTAAGAGTCAGACAGGACTGAGTAACTTTACTTTCACTCTTCACTTTCATGCATTGGAGAAGGAAATGGAAACCCACCCCAGTGTTCTTGCCTGGAGAATCCCAGGGACGGTGGAGCCTGATGGGCTGCCGTCTTTGGGGTCGCACAGAGTTGGACACAACTGAAGTGACTTAGCAGCAGCAGCAGCATGGGTAGTTATGGCTCTACCAGGTAGAGCCAGTGGTAAAGAATCTGCCCACCATTTCAGGAGACGCAAGAGATGCAGGTTTGATCCCTGGGTTGGGAAGATCCCCTGGAGGAGGAAATGGCAACCTACTCCAGTATTCTTGCCTGGAGAATTACATGGACAGAAGAGCCAGGGGGGCTGCAGTCCATGCGGCCACAGAGAGTCTGACATGACTGAACACACACACACACACACACACATGAAGATAAGACAGAAAATTAAAAAAAGAGACTGAGAAAAAAGACTAATGAAACAGATTAAGATCAGATTTAAGGATTAGTAATCAATAATATGAAAGGCTAGTAACATAATAATCTTTTACTTTTCATCTACAAAGAAGATAGATGAAGAAATGCTTAAATATCACATGCACCTGGAGCCATATAGGAAAAAAATAATTTAAGAGTGGAGATTATGGGAATCTGGAATGGGTTGTTAAATTAAGATTTTAGTGTATTTTGCATAACGTAAGATGAATTTGAATCTTTGATGGAAATTACTGAACATGTGATTTTCTTTGTAACTGAGGTGGTAGTTTTCTAAAATGTCTTACATGCCCACGCTCTCCACACTCAAGCTTGTGAAAGTTCTATGACCTTGTAAAGCATCATATTTAATATCCCATGGGGTAGAATTATATATAAAATGTTAGCTTGCTTTAAGTTTCGTTTGTAGTCTTGACTTTTGTATCTTTTTTCCTCAAGTGGCAAGGACAGTTGAATGCCAGTATTTTAACTGGTATTCATTTTCACAGTGTTCTCGAAAACATTTTGTTTATACATCTTTATCCTGAGGAAGTTTAAGTGGGCACCCTCAATCTAAACAGATATTGATAAATATTCCATTGTACATTTCTAAAATTAGGAAGACAATGTGTAAAGGCTAAGGTATCAAATAAACAGAAAAGCTATTCCTTGTTTAAGGATCCCTGAGATTCACATACCTCCAATTTGGAGAGCACTCTTATTTTTAATAGCTTTTTAAGCTTGATTGCAAGTTGTGTGGTAGTGATATGTGTGAATAAAAGGAAGGGAGTACCAGTACTTGGGACAAGAGTTGTAAAAGGGAGATGTAGTAGTTGTTTGAAAGAAAGGGACTAAGCATGGGCTGCTATGCCTGACTCTGTTCATTTAATATTAAATCAAGGTTTGCTTTCATGAGAAATATCCCGTGTATGTGGACTCTTTGTAAAACTGTACTATAGCCGCTGGCAACATTAATATAAGGCAGGGTTTCTCTCCCTTCCTGGCGCCCCCCCAATTCTGGACACAGTGAGAGTTTGGATAGATAAATGCTAAAAGAACCCTATGTACCAAAGGCAGTGTTTACTGCATGTAATACATATCATTGTTTGTCTCCTGTAGTGAAAAATACTTGTGTCGTGCTGGTAAAATGCACTCCTGACAGACCAGTGCTTGCTATTATAGGGTCCATTGCTTAAAAAAATGATACACTGACAGAAATACAATTTAAGAAAATTTAACACCAAGGGTAGTCAACCATGTAGACTACTATTAAGGGGCCAAAACTCAAGGCCAAGGGTTTATTTAAAAAAGAGGCACAGTTTATTTGCTAGTAGTAGGCAAAGTTAAAAGGAAAAAAAAATCGAACTTGAATTCCTTGCTCTCTAGTCTGTAGAAAATTAATGAAAGCAACAGTTCAATAAGATTTTATTGCAGAAATGTTTAAGTGCAACATTTTAAGAAGGCTTTGGAATTTTTAAACAGTTACTTACCATTTAGAAAGCTGTAACACTGCAGTGCGTAGCAAATTGTTCTCATTGGATCCTAGGCACACCCCGTGATTTTCTTAAAATGTGTAGTCAGAGCTGGTTGGCCTGAAATCACTTTGTTCATTTCATTTTTGTGTGTGTAGTTTATAAATATATTTGAGATTGTCGGGTTAGTAGCACCCACAATTACTACAATTTAAAATGTAAGCTATTGTCCAAGTCTCCTTATGGGCATAGTTTGATAGTTAAATGCATTGGATTTGTAACAGGGCCTTTTGAGAAGGAAAATAACCAAATATGAGATATGATGAAATACATTGGATTACAGAAGAATACAGAATATACTAATGAATAAACTGCTACGTAAGGATGACAAAGCATGTATTTTTAAGCTGTCACATAGCTCTCATATTAGAGAAGAAAACTCCATGAATTTAGATCAGATGTAGTATCTAATTTTACTGTTTTAAAAACTCATCTGCCATCCAGTGATATTTAATACCAACTGTGTACGGATTACATGTTCCTTTGGGAGAAAGATTACAAAAGTAATGCAATATACAGTGTGAGTTTCAAAGTTTAACTTGGGCAGCAGAGAAATGGAAAATATATCATTCATTGGTATGGAGAATCAAATGATAGATATCTTATGTCTGCTACCCTGTTGAAATTGAAAGTGTTAGATGCTCAATCGTGTACAACTCTTTAGGACCCCATGGACTCTAGCCTGCCAGGCTCCTCTGCCCATGGGATTCTCCAGGCAAAATACTAGATTGGGTTGCCATGCCCTTCTCCAGGGGATCTTCCTGACCCAGGCATCGAACCTGGGTCTCCTGCATCGCAGGTGGTTTCTTTACCATCTGAGCCACCAGGGAAGCCCTATAAGACTACACCATCAGTGCAGCCCTGATGGTGTAGTTTTATTGCCACCACCAGGATGAGTCCAGGGAGGCAGTAGATTGTGCCATGAAAGGATGTCCCAAGATGCAATGCTGTGTCTTTGCAGATGTCCTCCAAAAGGCAGCTGGCTCCAATCCAATGATGTTATACCACAGATTCTTCTAGAAGTTAATGCCTGTTGTCCAGACACGTTGTTCAGGGCCTCTGCTTCAGCTGTATGTTGTAGCAGGCACAGAATTTCATGCAGAAGAAGGCTGGAATCCTCAATTCTCCATTTCTGCACACCTTTTAGTGATGTTTCTGAAGTTCCCTATGTGAACTGTATCACATCATAGTGCCTCTGCAGTCAGTATTCTCGCCAGAGATTACAACTTCAAATGCTGCTTCTCAGTGCTTATTTTTTCGGAAGTTTTCGAAGGAAATGGTGTCTATGGTGGATTGATTACCTGAAAAACTAGACACTAACCTATTTCTTCTGATAGCTTTAATATATTTTTTGGATCACTCCAGAGAGCTCTACACTTGACCGTGACCCCTGAAAACCTTCCACAGTCTTGTGCATGAGGGATCACCATTAGCTGGCATTGAAGAAAATGTTTATAAATAACCACAGACATTTCAGTGTGTTAGAGATGCAGTTACGGGCTTTGTTTGCTGTATCACACAATGTCCTATGGGTTCACTATTGAACTTTCCCCCTCATCTTAGAATAAGAAAAGTTCCTGACCAGGATTTTTAATCCATACAGTTGATTGAAATGTTTGAAAATGTGTCTTAGCATCCTGAATTCTTGAAGACAGGATCACTATCCTGCATCCCATGTATACTCGTTGTGTTCCTGTTTCAGACATCTCCTGGGAGATTTTGAAATCATGGAAATGAAATTGTTTAAATAATCAAAGTGGTAAACTGCACTGGAGAGAACTGCAGTGGGGAGGGAACTCACTGCCCTGGGAGGTGGGAGGAAGTCCCTTCTAAGAAAAGAGCTCTTTTGTCTTTTCTAGAACCTCATGGTGATTGCCATTTCCCTGGGATTAAGCAATATATCTTCAGGAGCCCTTACTGTGCCCAAGTAAGATATTTGAGGTCATCTACTTACTTTTTTAATTATAAGGATTTTTTTCTTTTTAAATTTTTTTTTCAAAATTTTGTTTTATATTTTAGTTGATTACATTGTTGTGTTAGTTTCAAGTGTGCCACGTGGCGTGCCGTGCTCAGTCATGTCCAACTCTTTGTGACCCTGTAGACTGTAGGCCCCCCAGGCTCCTCTGTCCATGGGATTCTCCAAGCAAGAATACTGGAGTGGGTTGCCATTTCCTTCTCCACAGGTGTACCACAAAGTGATTCATTTATACATATATGTATATCCAATCTTTTTCAAGGTTCTTTTCCCATATATTTCTTTCATTTAAGATTTTTTTTTAATGTGGACCATTTTAAAGTCTTAATTGGATTTTCTATAATATTGCTGCTGCTAAGTCACTTCAGTCGTGTCCAACTGTTTGCGACCCCATAGACAGCAGCCCACCAGGCTTCCCCGTCCCTGGGATTCTCCAGGCAAGAACACTGGAGTGGGTTGCCATTTCCTCCTCCAATGCATGAAAGTGAAAAGTGAAAGTGAAGTTGCTCAGTCATGTCCAACTCTGTGCGACCCCATGGACTGCCGCCTACCAGACTCCTCCGTCCGTGGGATTTTCCAGGCAAGATATTATTGCTTCTGTTTTATGTTTTGTTTTTTTTGGCCATGAGACATGTGAGGTCTTAGCTCCCCAACCAGGGATCAAACCTGCACCCCCTACATTGGAAGGTGAAGTCCTAACCACCAGACCACCAGGGAAGTCCCTTCCCATATACATCTAAACGAGCTCTTCAGCCTTGTAATTATTCATCACTGGATGAAGGACAAATCCACTGCCACCAGCCCTTTGCCCATCAATTTGATCTAATCTTCTCCCTTCGATCCCTTTCCCCATTTGCTGTATTTCTGCTGGTGCCTCAGCTCAACACACTTCTACTGGGTCTTCTGGAAACCTTGTGCCATTGTCAGTCAGCATTCTATGTCTACTATCTTTTGGCTTTTTTTCATCAGAACATTGCCTCTAACTGAGTTTTATCTTTGCTTTAACAGAGTTTTGCCTCTCCTTTAAAGAGATGGTGTTCCTTTCAGCTGTCCACGAGGACACAGTACTACTTAACTTTGTAAATCCCAAAGTAAATCCCATGTTCCATGAAACCAAAAGAAGAAGCTGGTATTCTCTTGGATACCATCTCTACCCACTAATAAAAATGCATCATCCTCTGAAAAAAACCCATACAGTCCGGTTACACTATTTTTTACCCTTTCTCACTCCTGTCATTTCTCTATGGTCGTAATTATAGGCGATTTGAAAAGGCTTATAGAGGACCTATGAAACCAGTCCTAACTTGTTTAACTCCCTTAAATATTAAACATCAGCCCTCCATTCCTAGGATCACACACAGCTTCTTGTCCTTAAAGATAAATATTTCATCTTAGGAATCTTTTTTTTTTTTTTTTTTTTGCTGGACCGTGGAGAAGGGAATGGCAACTCACTCCAGTATTCTTGCCTGGAAAATCCCATGGACAGAGGAGCCTGGCGGGCTTCAGTCCATGGGGTCACAAAGAGTTAGACACGGCTGTGTGACTACCACCACTGTGTCATATGGGATCTTAATTCCCTGACCAGGGGTTGAGCTTGTGCCCTCTACAGTGGAAGTGCAGAGTCTCAACCACTGAACTGCCAGGGAAGTCCCCATCTCAAGAATCTTAAACTCCATAATATCATTTGGACTCACTTGCAATTCAGTTGTTCTTTGCTTTCAAACATTCAGCTCTTCCATTATGTCTTTTCCCCCTACATTGGTTAAATCTATCAGACTTCTTCCCTGTCCAGCACAAACCGAACTGTTGGTCATGTAAGCCCCCTTCCATCTTCTACCATGCCTACCCTTTTATCTTAGTGCCCAGCAAGACTTGTGTGTGACAAATTGTCATTGGTATTCCACTCCCTGCTTTTCTACTCCAATGGCATGGCTGAGCATTGCTGGAAACAAGCAAATAAAATATAAATTGATGCTCCCGCAAATAATTGGTTTTCCTCTCACTCGGCCTCAAGGGATGAACCAGTTATTTGTACTTGGCCACCATCCTTGCTCATGACCTTCAACAGCTCTACTGAACGTTCATAGTTCCCCTTGAGGCCCGTTTTTGGAGAGTTGTCCAATGTCTTTGCCGCTGCCTTCAAAATTGAAGCCATCAGGCTTGATATAAATCAGCTCTCTACCACCATTTACATTTAATCTACTTTTCTATTTACTTTTAACTTTATTTTTAATCTCGTCTCTGTGAATGAGCTGTTCTTGTTGCTTGTCCTTGGCTCCATTCCCTCCAGTATCCTGTGGGTTTTCTTTTGATGTAGTATCTCCTTTTTCTTTAGCATCTTTAGTATCTTCTTCTTCATAAACTTTTGACCCTCAGCATATGAATATACTCAAAATGTTCTGGTTCTGAAAGAGCAAATCTTTTCCTACAGATATATGTTTCCTACATGCCTGTGTGCTCAGTGGTGTCCTGCTGTTTGCAACCTCATGACGATAGCCCTCCAGGCTCCTCTGTCCATGGGATTCTCCAGACAAGAATACTGGAGTGGGTTGCCATTTTCTCCTCCATGGGATCTTCTGACCCAGGGATCAAACTCACATCTCCTACATTGGCAGGTGGACTCTTTACCACTGAGCCACCCAGTAATGCCGCAGATATATGTTCGTGTTTCCGGTTCCTTTGTTGTTCAGTATTTTTAGAAGAACAGTCTCCCTCTCTTCAATTTCATCCTCCTGTGACCTGGCTTCTACTTCTAAATAATCTACTGAAATTGCTTTTCTTGGTATCTAATTGCTGAAACAAATGGACATTTTCTCAGGGATCCTCTGTTAGGTTCTTTTTCTTTTAATAATGTTGATCACTCCTTTATAAAAGCTCTCTACAATCTTAGACGCCATGACCCTACACAGTTCAGAGTCTTTTCTGGGTATCTCATCCCCATCAGATGCTTAAAAGAGTGAAGGAAAATACCTTAGGAACACTGATCTTATTGAAGCGCACTTTTTCTCCTGGAAGATATTATCTGTCTTCATGATTTTCATTCCTCTTGTATTGTGATACTCTTAAATCTCTACCTGCAGTGCATTATTCTCCTCTAGGCTTAAGCTATATATATTTAGCAACTTCCTTGGCATCTGCAGTAAATGTTAACAGGAAACAATATCCACAGCTCAACTTATACAGAATTAACATAACTCTAATATAGTACCATGTAGTACCAGAACCTGATAAAGATAATATTAAAATTTATAGAAACTAATTGTGTTGCTGAATAATACTAGAAAAGTACCAGCAACTAGTCTATCGGTGTATAAAATGAATAATACAGGAGAAACAAGCAAGATTATTTCTGGAATGCAGAGGACGAACAGCAGGATGATTTGCAACATGATTTATTATAGTATCAAACTAAAGAAGAAAATGGGCCTTCCCAGGTGGTGCAGTGTTAAAGTGTTAAACTGGCAATGCAGGAGGTGCAAGAGACGTGAGTTCTATCCCTGAGTTGGGAAGATCCCCCTGGAGGAGGAAATGGCAACCCACTCCAGTATTCTTGCCTGAAGAATTCCATGGACAGAGGAGCCTGGCAGGCTATATAGTCCATGGGGTTGCAAAGAGTCAGACTCAACTGAGTGAGTGCATGTGTGCATGCACACGCACACACACACACACACACACACACACACACACACACACACAAAGAAGAAAACACCATGGCTAGAGCAGTATGTGCCAAAAAGGCAATTGATAAAATTCTGCAGCCATTACAAAACTTCCAGCTAAAGAGAAAGAAGAGGAAGTCAATTAAGCGTGATTAAGAAAATTTACTGAAACCTAACAGAAAATTATAAAACAGTTAAATACTAAAGTCTCTTCCACTAGAATCAGGGAGAAGTCAGAGATATCTACTCTTGTCACTTCCATTCAGTGTTGTTTTAAAGGTTTCGGTTAATGTAACAAGATAAGAAAATGAAGTAATCAGTATAAATATTTTTAAAAATTATTTTCTTTGGAGGTAATTGGGAAAACTCAAGAATTAATAAGAAAATTTGGCAGAGTAGCCAGATAAAATACAAGATAAATAGAATTTCCAGTTTTACTCTATGCTGAAAAGTGACATCTTAGCAATGGAGAAGAAAAGAAATTCATTGAGTGGTAATAAAACTTTAAAAATGCTTAGGCATTAGGCCAGCATTTTCATGAAGAAATATTTTCACAGTAAAACTCTAATAATAAGATCGTTCTATATTTTTCTGTTTACAAATACTGGGTAAATATAGAAAAATTTCAACGGGACCAAGGGCAGAGCTGTTATAATAGCATGGAATTATGAGAGTTAGTTTTAACATTGTGTAATAAAGTCAACAGAAGTTAGACTCAGATGGTGGTGTAGATTTCTTGACAATCTACTCTATTCCAGATACTGAGGTGGTTGAGGTTAAAGAAAAACAGACAAAAATCTTTGCCTTTTATATCTTCTATTTTACTGCTGTTTAGGAGGTATTTTCCACAGATGGAAACTGTGCCGAGTGTTTTACAGATATAATCTCACGTAGCCTAAAGGCTATTATCATTGTGCCCATTTTTGAGACAAAGATACTGAGGCACAGTGTGATTAGGTTACTTAGCCAAAGTTCCCAAGATGCAAGGGTATACTTCAGTCTGCGGTAACTATAGTCATGCTTCCCTCATGGCTCAGTGGTACAGAATTTGCCTTTCAAGGCAGGAGACTCGTGTTCAATCTCTGGGTCAGGAAGATCCCCTGGAGAAGGAAATGGCAACCCAGTCTAGTATTCTTGCCTGGGAAATCCCATGGACAGAGGAGCCTGGCGGGCTACAGTCCGTGGGGTTGCAAAAGAGTCAGACACAGCTTAGTGACTAAACAACAATAGAACTGTAGTCTTAGTGTGGCATAATGCTGGAGAACTACTCCCTCATACATATGTGTTACCTCGTTAAGCTACTGGTACACCATGGCTAACCTATTAGTTAATTAAATGTACATCTGGAAGAGTATGAAGTGTGTGCTTGCTAAGTCACTTCAGTCATGTCCAACTCTGGGAGACCTTACGGATAGAGTATAACTCGCCAGACTCCTCTGTCCATGGCATTCTCCAGGCAAGAATACTGAAGTGGGTTGTGGTGCCCTCCTCCAAGGGGTCTTCCTGACCCGGGGGTCGAGCTTGCATCTCTTGTGTCTCCTGCATTGGCAGGCAGCTTCTTTACCACTAGTGCCACCTGGGAAGCCCGAGTATGAAATACGTACCAGAAAATGTGTTTCTGTGGCATCAGACACATTAGATTTTAATTCTGTTCTGAGGCTCACCAAATAGCTCCCTATGAAGCCTGTTCATTTTTTTTCTGGTAATACTTTTCTGAACAAATAGAGAAATTCAGATTATTCTTTGTTTTTGGTTTCTTAAGCCTGTTGGATAACAGCCAAACCATTTCATAATGGTTTCTCTAAATGTATTAACAATGTGTATGTATGGATACACACACACAGATATATATGTACACACATATATATGTAATGCTAGAAGAGAAGAAATTTGTTCTCTTTTTAAAAAAATCCCTTTGGAAGTTTATGACCTTTGTAATCAATGCTTTTTTTTTTCTTTTTTAAACTAGGCTCTAGAGAGTGTTTTGGTTGGAAAAGGTCACCTATTTGCAATGATATATTCTGTCAAGAGCGTGTATCAGTGTAATATACTAGACTTTAACAATGCAATATAGTTCGTTGGAATGAAAAACTTTTTTTGCTTTTTATTTCAAGTGAGACTTTATTAAAGTACAGAGCTATGAATGAGTTCTTATTGAATATATTCCTTTGGTGAATTAAGGTAACTTAATCTAATGCTTAAAAATTTTTAAGATGTAATTGATATAAACATTGTAGTAGTTTCAGGTGTACAACATAATTATTAAATATTTGCGTGTATTGTAAAATAATCACCACAGTAAATCTAGTTAACATCCATTGCCACACATAGCTATGCACATTCCCAGCAGCGCTAGTGATAAAGGATCTGCCTGCCAATGCAGGATACACAAGAGACGTGGGTTCGATCCCTGGGTCGAGAAGATCCCCTGGGGTAGGAAATAGAAACCCACTCCAGTATTCCTGCCTGGAAAATTCCATGGACAGAGGAGCCTAGCAGGCTGAAGTCCACGGAGCTGCAGAGAACTGGACACGATTGAGTGTATACATACACACACTAGACATAGTTACTATTTTTTTCTTTTGGTGAGAACTTTTAAGATCTACTGTCCCAGTAACTTTCAAATATGTGATACATTATTGTTAACTGTAGTCACTGTTCTGTACACTACATCCCCAGGACTAGCTTGTCTTATACTCAAGTGGAAGTTTGTGCCTTTTGACTCCCTTCACCCATTTTGCTCACCCCCACAATCCCCATCTCTGGTCGTCATCAGTCTTATCTCTGCATCTGTGAATTTTGGGGGTTTTTTTGGTTGCTATTGTTTTTACATTTCACATGTACCCGAATTCATACAATATTTGTTTTTCTCTTGTTTGATGTATTTCACTTAGAATAATGCCTCTGAGGTCCATCCATGTGGGACCATCCATGTTGCAAATGGCAAGATTTCCTTTTTTTATGGCTGACCAATATTTCATCACGTGTGTGTGTGTGTATATATATATGTGTGTGACATTTTCTTTATACATTTTTTCACTGATGAACACTTAGATGGTTTCTACATCTTGGCTGTTATAAATAATGCTGCAGTAAACATGAGAATGCATATGTCTTCCCAAGTTAGTATTTTTGTTTCCTTTGGCTAGATATCCAGAAGTGGAATTGCTGGACCATCTGAGGTGTCTATTTTTGAAGTTTTGAGGAAGCTTCATACTGATTTCCGTAGTGGCTACACCAATGTACTTTCCCACCATGAGTGCATGAGGGTTCCCTTTCTTCCACATACTCGACCACTCTTGTTGCTTCTTGTCTTTTGGATAATAGCCTTTCTAACAGGTGTGACATATGGACGTTTTAGAGTGAGAACTGAGCCTGCACCAGGTTGAGATGTTGTTGTTGTTCAGTTGCTAAATCGTGTCCAACTCTTTGTGACCCCATGAGCTGCGGTACACCAGACTTCCCTCTCCTTCACTATCTCCCGGAGTTTGCTCAAATCCATTGAGTTAGTGATGCCATCCAACCATCTCATGCTGCTGCTGCTGCTGCTGCTAAGTCGCTTCAGTCATGTCCGACTCTGTGTGACCCCATAGACGGGCAGCCCACCAGGCTCCGCCGTCCCTGGGATTCTCCAGGCAAGAACACTGGAGTGGGTTGCCATTTCCTTCTCCAATGCATGAAAGTGAAAAGTGAAAGTGAAGTCACTCAGTCGTGTCCAACTCTTCGCAACCCCATGGACTACAGCCTGCCAGGCTTCTCCATCCATAGGATTTTCCAGGCAAGAGTACTGGAGTAGGGTGCCATTTAGGTAAAACAATATTTCTCAAGCTTGAGTAGTTTTATTCAAGCTTTAGAAGGAAAAATAAATATCTCAGAATCCCCCAGATATTCCATTTCATTTGAGACAATTGCAGTATTGTCACTTTAGGTAGTTACTTAATATTTTCTAAGTTGAATTAAACCATCAGAGATCAAAGCACAGCCTCTGTTGCTTGGGAAGACTTACGGGAGATGAGCTTGGCATGAAAGATGAGGAGAGAATACATTTCAAATGGGGTAGCTGCCTACCCAAGTGCTGGAGTCCATTGTAAATTTTAACAGTGAGACAGATGGACTGGTCTACCTAAGTGTAGAGTTGCCAGATACAGTCCAGCATCCCCAGTTAAATTTAAATTTCAGGGCAGTAATAGGTAATAATTTTAGTACTAGTGGATCCCAGGCGATACTGGGGAATCTTAAATTTAGAAAACAGAACTGCAGTCCTGTAGAGTTGGCTTAGGGAGCCGTCTTGGGCAGAATGATATAGTTATATGGGTAATATGGAGCCATTGAAAGTCATTGAACATATTAATGAAATGAGGAAATTAGTGTTTTAAGGTAAAACCCTCTTCAGAATGTGTGCAGACTGGCTTGTTAAGAGGAGAAAATGCACTTTTTACTTGCTGATATGCCTATTTGTTTGTCACTCCAGCACTAGACTGTAAACCTTTTGAGGGCAGGGAAGTGTCCTATTTATTTGATTATATCAGCATCTGGTAGAAAACCTGAAAGATAGTAGGTGCTCAATAAATACTGACTGGAAAGCCAGAGGAGAAGGCAGGGTAGATCGAAATACTTAGCAATGCTTCAATGATTGCAATAAAGTGAAAACATATATAATAAAAAAAAACAAGAATAATTATCAGATGGTTAGAAAAATGTGACTTAATAGCTCAGCTTCATAGGAGAGTTTCAGCGAGACAAGGTTCTAGAAGCTGGGAGATGGAAGAGATGGATCTTGAAAATAAGAAGGAGTCGGGCCTCCTCATAACACTAAGGCTGAATGTTGGTGTGCTTTTAGAGCTGTTCTTCCTGAACACTGAGTTCAAAGTGGGATGTCAAAGATACTGTGTGGCACGGGGAACTTGAGTCAATAATTATCTATGATACCCTATATGAGAAAAAAATCTGAGAAAGGATGAATATATGTATATGTATAACTGAATCACTTTGCTGTATACCTGAAACTAACACAGCATTGTAAGTCAACTCTACTCCAGTATGTTTGAGGTCAGTCGTGTTCAACTGTTTATGACCCCTTGGACTGTAGCCTCCCAGGCTCCTCTGTCCATGGGATTTCCCAGGCAAGAATACTAGAGTGGGTTGCCATTTCCTCCTCCAGGGGATCCACCCAGGGATCCACCCGGGGATCAAACTGTGTCATCTGTGTCTCCTGCATTACAGATGGGTTCTTTACTGCTTAACCATCAAGGTAGCCCCATACTCCAATAAAGCTTTAAAAAAAAAAAAATAGGTGATACGAATGTTGTAGTAAATTCCTCTGTGGAATCTATATTCAGTTGTCAAGGAAAGAGTACTAATTTCCAGTTATGACCCAATTCTCTAGTTTAGTAGTTTCAAATCAGAGGAATATTAACATTTTAGGCATTGAGGAAAGGAAAGGGCGTGCTATCAAGGAGCTTATTATCCAGTAAGAAATTGACAAAGTGAAGGACATAAACTAGTACCAGTGCTGTAAGGGTCGTGTAGTATATGAAAATGAGTGGTTATATAGCCAGAGGAAGGTGTTATTCATTTTGCCTTAGGGAAAGCAGGGGAATTTCATAGATCCAGTGGCATTTGAGCTGAATGTAGAAAAGAGTCATAGTGAGCCAGGGAGAATAAGTTTAGTAGGGGTTCAGTAGGCAAGTATGATAGGTGATCAGGCATGAAAGTAGATGATAAGTTCAGGGAGGAAAGAACATTTTGGGGGTGAGGTACAGTTGTAGAAGGAAAGGCTGGGGCCAGATAGAGTGGCCCATTCACGCCTTAGTGCAATCACCTCACATACAGTGGGGAGCTATAAAAGATTATAGACAGAAGCAATGAATTGAATCAGTGTCATAGAAAGGTAGCTGGCTGCAGAGTAGACAGTGGTGAGCAGGGCAAGGCAGACTGGTAAAAAAGTCATTCAGCTAGGAGACCACAGCTGAGTCCAGGGGAGAAATTACATATACTAGAAGGAAGTCTTGAAGAAGAAAAAGGACAGGTTCTTAGGACATTTATGAGAATGAACTAGCAGGGTTAGCTTTGGGGGTCTGAGGAGAGAAGGAATGGTCAGAAATGAATTTGAAAAGCCTGGTTTGAGGGTCCCAAGGTTCATTTCTACATTAAACAAAAAACAACAACTATTTACTTGGCAGTCCTGGGTCTTTGTTGCTGCATGTGGGCTTTCTCTAGTTGCAGCTATTGGGGGCCAGTCTAGTCGCAGTGCGCAGGCTTCTCTGTGGTGTTTCTCTTGTTGCAGAGCACAGGCTCTAGGGTGCACAGGCTTCAGTAGTTGTGGCTCACGGACTTAGTTGCCCTATGGCATGTGGGATCTTCCCGGACCAGGGGTCAAACCCATGTCCCCTGAACAGGCAGGTGGATTCTTCACCTCTGGACCACCAGTGAAGTCCTCATTTTGACATTGAATATGACAGGGCAGGATGGGGATGTGGTCTGCGGAAGAGAAGGATGTTATGTGAGGAGAACTAAGCTTGTGCTGTAAAGCCCCAGTGAGTGGAAGGTCTAAGGAGTCAGAATTTAGCTTGAAGCACAAGCCCTTGCTAGACGTCAGGAAGTGAAAAGGGATTCTTAAGAGGTCCTAACTGTGAATTGCCCTTGAGGTTCCTCCTTCTGTTCTGTTGGGATAAGGGGATCCATGGAGTTCACTCTGGGCATTTACGAGAGTCTGGAAGGCCTCATTTTTCTTACCCATAAAGTGGGTCATTTGGTTGTTGTGAGGATGTATGAGATAACCCACATAGAATGCTTAGCGCAGTATCAGGTACAGAAGCAGGGCTGAATAAACATTAGCCCGTGCAGGCTAAGCCCTTACATAATTGACCAGATTTCATATTGATATTGATTTGAGATGTTTCTTTAAAATGTAAGCACAGGAAAATCTTTTGACTGATTTGTCTAATTTGCTAAGGTCTAATTATCAGCGAGAACTTAGTCTTTTGGTTGCTTTTTCCATTAAAAATGCTTTGTAGACAGAATTACCTCTAATGTGTGAAAATTGATCTCATGCTTGTGTTTTCTAAAAGAAGTAAAGCCTCAGTTTTAGTGGTGTGTTAGTCTTGAGGCTTTATTTATTAATTTTGAGCTCCAAAAGAGAATGTGTTTTGTTTTGTTTTTTTATTAAAAAACGACAGACGTCATAACATTAAGTTTAGATTAAGCCTTGAAAGGCAGTGCTGGCTTATATACCACATTGGATTGCCGTGTCATCTTTTGCTGGGTAACAAAATCTTTTCTCTTGTCTGTTTTTTGAGTGTTTCTCTTTATTACCATATTATCGTACTATCTTTCTATCATATGGATTAAGGGCAAGAGAGGAAATCCAGCATGTGGTGAGTGCCTATCTGGGTACCAGAAAACATAGAGTTGCCTGGTTTCCATAAGTGCTACTAGCCCATTGAAACTTCTGAGACGTATTACTGCTGCCTTTATGCCTCAGTTTCCCTACCTACAGAATGGCTGCCACCTCCCACTGCCTGATAAGTATGGTAAAGATTAATTTTCCTATTACAAATTCATATTATATCTTTTATAATGGCCAAGAAAAAAAAAACACTGTGCATTTAGAAACATGCTATTTATTTCCCTATGTGCCCTGCAGTTAGAGGACAGATAGGAATTAATTCCATTGTCTCAGTTAAAAAAAAAAAAAACTTAAGATTTAAAATGAAAAGGGGGGAGAAATAAAAGGAGAAATTTTCCTGATTCAACCCTCCTGCCCCCCCCACCCTACCCCCACCACACACACCTAAAACACATTGTTGGTGAATTCCTTTGAACCTGTCAGAAATAGTAGGAAAAAACACCAAGTAATATCAGACTGCCAGTCCAGGCTGTCAGCAATATCTATTATGCCATCTGTCACAGGAGATTTTAGGTTGGAGAGCAGCAAATCCATGACTGGGGACTCAGAGTTCAAAAGCAGGAGGTCTCTCCTCTCTTCTGCACACCAGGCAGCATTTAAATCACTCTCCATTTGCAGGCAATTCCATTGATCATACATCGTGAATCTGCAACTTCATTTAAAACAAAAAGAGAGGGAAAGAAAGAAAACAGAAAGAAAGGAAGAGAAAGAAAGAGGCAAAAAGAAAGGAAAGAAAACAAACAACTGTAAAGAACCATCCTTTAAAAACCCTTCCAAGGGCTCTGCAATTTACATCCACATGATAGCCACATATAATACCAAATTTCTAACCCTACTTTCTTCCTCTAACCGGTCCCAGGGTCTGTAATAGGGAAGATGGGCAGAGTGGGTGGAGGAAGGCTGGTCTTCCGCAGGGAACAGGTGAGCTGCACATCCACCACGTGGACACGTCTGCTACTTGGGGAGTGCAGAGGAGCAGCAATTAGGCGGTGTAGTAACGCGCTTCTGGGCGCGGGCTCTGGTTCCTAATACATTCCTTTCTTAATGTGACTTGATGTAGATGGAGTGAGGGCCTATCAGGTGTGAAAAGCCCTGCTGCTCCTGGCGTGGAGTGGCCTCTAGACGGTGATTTGGCGACGTCAATCCAGTCATGCTTGATTTCGACACTTAACGTGGGAAAGCAGGATTTCTCTACCCCCGATCAACTTCTCAATTAGCAAGCTGCCTTGTGTAACGGCCTTGTTTTGCAGTCCCTCAGGGCTGCTTCAGGGGTCATTAGGGTGAGAAAACTTGAACACCAGCTCGGGCTCTGAGCAGAGCCGGGAAGGGAGCCCGAGAGCTTTCCTAAATACATAGAACCCTTTTTCAAGTTGTTCGCTTTCATGGGATTGATTCTTGGCACATTAAGAAGCTTAAAGCTCCAGTATCTTCTTTAAACTGCCCCCCTTATCACTTTTGCAGCTGACAGGTTTTTTTTTTTTGACAGGCTGAGAGTAAAAAGAGATAACTAGTAGGTTAGTACTTCATTTTTACATGTGGACACACAAGCATATAGAAAGACGCGCACGCACAGGTTCAAATATCTTTTAAGTTGTCTTTTCATGGCCTCTGGTTACTGGTAAATATCAGCTGTCAAATGACTCTAATACCTCACTTCTCTATATTCAATATGTCTGAGTTCAAAATCTTTATTTCTACTGTGTCTGAGTTCATTCACAAATGATTTAAAATTTTTCAGAGCCTTTTTTCTCACTTAACTTCAGGTAATATTTGCATGAATAATGTGTGTTAATTGAAGGTTGATGTAATGGGCATTAATACATCAGCATTAAAATATATGTAGTTAGTATCTTTTCCTTATCTATGATTTAACTAAATGGCTTATTGCCAACTTTAATAAAAAAAAATTAAAATTTTAATTGATTTTAAGCATAACATTTTTTTGCTTCATACCATGTATCTGGGTAAAAAAACATAGTAAATGCATAGAAAAATATTTTGAGAATTGTACTCATTACTACGAAAACATCTTTACTTTCAATCACTATAGGTTTTATATTTGTAATTTCCGGTTTTGATAACCCACTTTCATATCCGCTTGGTAATATCACGCTGTTGGAAAATTAGATGAATGAGTTAATTTCAAATATTTTAGCAGAGTCTACCTTAATGTAATATTCTTTGAGTAAATTATTCTTGCATATATTATATAAACAGATTTTCCCAAAGTGCTTTGCCTAGATTTCTTACAAAAATATTTACTTTATTGACACTGAGCAGAACTTTATATAGTTAATAATATATGCATGGTTCTGGAGATAACTGAACTCAGTGTATTTTATAAATTGGAAGATGGATACTTATTGATGTTACACATTCTATTTATGAAGGGTTTGACATCAAGCTTTAGAAGTGTTTAAGGAATAGTTAAAATTCTAGACACTGTGGCATAGCAATTTCTAAGAAGTACTTCAAATAATAAGTCCTAAAGGTGACACAACAAAGGAAATAACCTCAGTAGCTCTATTTATGTATGTAAGAAAATACATACACAGTCCAAAAATGAAGTCTTTACTTAACTCAGTGCTATGGAAATAGCATTTTACAAAGAAAAATGCTTTAAAAACTATACAGAAAAAGTCATTTATATTTATGAATGATATTGTATTTCTATATACAGAAATTTGCAGGTTTGGATTATAATTCTCTTTGTATAGTTTTACTACACAAAAACTTAACTTTAATATATCTCCTCCATAAACCTGTATTATGCTAATTTACTATGGAAAGCATTAGGCTTGGACAAATTAATACTCAAGAATTACGCTTCTTTTCCACAAAATTGTTTTGGTTTCCTTGGTGTTAGGGAGGGGGGGAGGTCTTCTATCATTTTTGATTTCTTACTCCAAAAAGAAATTTGTCTAATCCTACAAATAATTGTTTTCTTAGCTTTATTTTTATAATTCTCCTAAATCCTACTTTGAAGCAATTCAAGAATCCTTTAAGGGTTTCTCAAATTAAAAATTCAATTTGAATATATATAACATGATATGTGCATACTTTAAATAATAACTCTTGTTGCATAAAAGTTATATACCTTCCTTTTTGACTGAGTTTTAAGAGACTGTTACAAATTTAGTCTGACAACTAAAAGTCAAATTCTCCAAACTAGCTTTTACCTAATTCAACCAGTTACACTTCAACTAGAATGAAGAATCACAGAATTTTAAAATTATGTAAAAGCCCTTGAAGGGTATTTAGCTCAGTATGCCTAACTGGATCAAAAAAAGGAACTGTTTGAACAGAAAATTTGAAACCTCTGAATTCTCAATCATCTTTGGCTTTGCTAGAGTTGCCATATAGTTTTCTATTCAACCCAGGATGCTTTCAATAAAGACACCACTGCTGAGAATTAGACTAGGTTAAAGGTATATATGGGCTTCCCTGATGACTCAGTAAAGAATCCACCTGCAGTGAAGGAGATGTGGGTTCGGTCCCTGGGTCAGGAAGATCCCCTGGAGGAGGAATTGGCAACCCACTCCTGTATTCTTGCCTGGAGAATCCCATGAACAGAGGAGCCTGACAGGCACAAAAAAGTATGTACACCAGATTGTCCTGGACAAACTGTAACTTCTGAATACTCTTGCTATTATAAATAATTAACCCATATAATATGATTTTTTAATGATAGTTTTTTTAAATGATAATATTTTTAATGGTAGTTTTAAAAGCATTTTCTTATAAGACTTAAGAGCAATTGTCCTTAAAGTCCTAAAGAAGTAAATGATGTCAGCTGTTAAATTTACTTTGCAGATAATAATTTTTTAAAGAAACGGATAAGGTATATTCCATGAATCTGTGGTAATTATGTTAATGGAATTCAGAGCTAGGGTATATGTGATTGCCCTCCAAGAAAACAAGGGTGAGTATCTGTGATGCCATTTTTTGTACCTCTTTCCTTTAGTAAAGCTAACCTATAAAATCAGTTACACAATGTCCCAAATTCTGCTATATACTTTAAAAGAAAATTGTAATTAAGTTGTTTCTTCAAGGAAGTAAGGTAAAAGATTTAAATAAAATTTGAAACTAAATTGTAGATAAGATCTTAGATAGATTGTCACTATTCTCCCATAAAGCGCTTTTTCTTTGAAGTAAGTCATAATAATTAATCCTAGAAGAAATGTTTGTCAGAAATTTTACTTGCTAGTTGCAAGAATAAATAAATGCCTTACCTATTCTAGGTTAAGCGATTTGTTTACCTTTATAAATAATCAAGCAATTACTGTCACTAACTCATAATCTCTGGATATGAAAGGTACACTTTACATTAGAATAAATGACTTTTGCATTGCAGTTCCAATTACACTGCCATCATAGAGTCAGAGTTTCTCTGACTTGGGTTGGGAGGGTTAGGTTATCACGTCAGCTCTTATACTAAATAATGTGCCTGACCAATTCAGGCACATTGGTCAGTGTCTGAATGAACGACTGAGTGAAATCTGGCAAAACTGACACATTAAAATATTAGGTGGCTTATTTGAAGATCAAATCAAAGGTCTTTCTCATGGTTAGTTCTCAAATAGCTGTTTACAGAATTACCCTCATCACCTCCCTGTATTTCTTTCCTTTTCTTTTGAAATGTTGTAGTACTTCATTAGTTATAAAATGGGTAAAAATAATAGTTTAAAATAAGACACCTGTCTACTTACTTTCTTGTTCACTTATTATATAGTATATGCAAAGAAAGGTATGGAAAAGAGAGATAAAAGAGAAGGTAGTTATGGGTCTCTAGGGCAGTGGTTCTCAACCTTTTTAGGACCAGGGACCAGTTTCATGGAAAACAGTTTTTCTACGAACTGCCAGAGGGATGGTTTCAGGATGATTCAAGCACATTATATTTATTCTGCACTTTATTATTATTATTGTATCAGCTCGACCTCAGCTGGTTGGGGACTGTTGCTGTAGAAAGTCTGTAAAGATATAAAAAGACTTCCTTGCTGATTTTTAGCAAAATATTATTTTAAAAGTTTCCACCTTGAAAGACCTTTACAATTTTAAGCAGACAAAGCTTTTTGAAAAACATATGATAGAACAGATTATCACTTTATAAAGTTATTTAAAACTTTTATTATAAAATTATATATAGCATATTCCAATTAGCATTTATTATACTGTGGCTGAAACCAGTGAGTAATTTATTTTGATACAATGACTTCCTTAGTTATATCAAGGAAGAGATATACAGTAATTAAATTGCCCACAATATCTGTAAAAATAGTCATAGATTTTTTATGCTCGTGTAATTGTGACTGACTTACCTTCCCTTTCATTAAAAACCTATCTCAAAATTAGAGCAGAGATGCTATAATAATCAGTTGAAATACCCACCTTTGTTCTTTAAAAAATCTATTTGTAATTTCAGTTCATGTATATTATTCTTTATTTTACTGTTTCTTATTATTTCTGCCTCTTATTATTCTAGCCTTTTTCCATAACTGAATCTAAAAGTTTGAAAAATCTTGTCTTTTGAGTATCACAGCAATAAATAGCAGGCTTGACACATTTCTTTTGTTCTAACTGCTGAAGATTCTTTTGAGGACTAAAATTTTTATGATTCTGTGAAATGTTGGTACAATTGCCATACTTGCCCAGAAGTATTATCCTCATCAAATGTTGAAGGAAAAATATTCAATTTTACTTTTCTCTGAATCACTTCTCCCAGTAGGTTGCTGTGAGGATCATAAACAGCAGAAACACCTGCTCATAAGGCTTTGGGAAATGGGTATGACAAGAAATTGACAGTTATTTTTTGAAAGTGAAAGTATAATATTTAAACCCTGTTTGCAACTTTTAACTGAGTCAGGTGTGAAGAGAGATGCTGCTGCTGCTGCTGCTGCTGCTGCTGCTGCTGCTAAGTCGCTTCAGTTGTGTCCGACTCTATGCGACCCCATAGACGGCCGCCCAGCAGGCTCCCCCGTCCCTGGGATTCTCCAAGCAAGAACACTGGAGTGGGTTGTCATTCCCTTCTCCAGTGCATGAAAGTAAAAAGTGAAAGGGAATTCGCTCAGTCGTGTCCGACTCTTAGCGACCCCATGGACTGCAGCCTACCAGGCTCCTCCGTCCATGGGATTTTCCAGGCTAGAGTACTGGAGTGGGGTGCCACTGCCTTCTCATAAGAGAGATGCTAATTTTAACTAAATCAGCCCTCAGGTCTGCAACCTAGAGACTTTTGTCCAGAGCAGTCCCTTCTTGCCAGATTTTTACAGATGAAAAAAAAAAAAAAAAACAAACAGAGAAGTATAGTGAGAAAAGGATCAGATTTGGCTTGGGAGGGTTAGGTTATCACGTCAACTCTGACACTAAATGGTGTAAGCTTCTGTATAAAGACATGGGGTGTCCCCTACCCTTCATATCAGCACTAGAATAGGGAAGAAGCACAAGCCATCAGCTCACTTTATTTACATGTTATTCTTCATGAGTAAGAGTACTGGAGTGGGGTGCCATCGCCTTCTCTGAAGTTACTGAGTAAGCCTATATGTGGAAAAGTAGGTGAAACATTGTCTCCTAGTTCAGATTATGTATGTACTATAATGATTCACACTATTAGCATACATACTTTTTAGGTTGGAATAAATATCTTTGGCTTACAAGGATTTACTATATAGCACAAAGAACTATATTCAATGTCTTGTAATAACCTATAATGGAAAAGAATCTGAAAAATATATGTATACATGTTTTTCAGAATATATATTCTCTTTCAAAATATATCACTATTCTTTCTCAGAATATATATATTCTTTATATATATATATATGAATCATTTTGCTGTACACCTGAAACTACCACAATATTGTAAATCAACTAAAAAAATTTTTAATATCATTTTCAATTAAAAAAATAATAAAATATCTCTGACCTTTTTCTATCTATAGACATAGGATACTGGCAGAGAGATTTCTAGGATGAGTTTCAATTAGAAAATTCTATCTCTCCATTTGTTTAACTGCCTTAAGTCTTGTATATCTGTGGTTGCAAGAGTGTAGACCAATACTGTCCAATATAAATATAATATGATTCATATGTTAATTTTTCTAGCAACCTTGTTAAAAGGAAAGTTTTTTAAAGGTGAAATTAATTTTTTTAAAAGCATATTTTCTTTACCCTAATGGATTCAAGAAATTATCATTTCATTATATAATCAATAGTTTGAAAGTTATTCATGAGATATTTTATTTTTCTATGCTAAATGTCAAAATTTGGTGTGTACATCACACTTAGAACACATCTGAATATAGACTAGCCATATGCCAAGTGGTCAGTAGCCATATGGGGCTTCTGGTTACCCTTACTGGTCAGCCTAACTATTGACAATGAATGAAAGTGTCAAAGCTTGGCCAATGACTTGTTTGGAGGTAAAGAAGAAACCACTTCAACGGTGAAATTAAAAATTTGTACTCTAGGTGTAGAAGGTACTGCTGTTTTATTGTGTTTTCCTGGACTATCTAAAGTCAAAAGCAACCTATTTTGAATCATAGTTCCCAAGTTGGAATAGATTCTGTGATCGTTAGGGTAGGGACACCTAACCAATCATTCATGGAGCTCAGCTTGGTTCTTGCGCATGTATACAACGAAGTCTTCCTGGAATGTTTCCTTGGTCTTTTGTTTACCTAAAATGCCAGACCCAGAGAGATTGATGGCAGTGGCTTCCACAAAAATCTCTTCCTTCACCTTTAGCCTTCCTTTTTATCTTTCTTTTGTTCCCAATGTAGTTCTAAGTCTGAAAACTAAAAAGTTAAACCATCTCCCTTCCTATTCAGGGGTAACTTTTTAATCTATAATTTTGTTATCCTCACCACATTGAGTGGGTTGGATCATGAGCTGATACTCTACATCCAATGGGTGGTTGGCAGATGCTGAGAAATTAGCCCTCTGGTTCTGTTTGAATACCCAGCCTCACGATGCCTGAGGCAATTCTGTCTGATTCAAAGAAGAGTGGAATTTTGCCCCAGCATGGGTGAGAGATACGTGCTGAGAAAACTTTAAAATTACTGCTGCACTGAACATGAAGCCTCAGGCACCCAGACCAGAGTCACCCATCTTCCAGGCTTCTCTTCTTAGTGGACCTAGCCTCAGCCAAACAGACAGCTTTCATATTTGCCCTTTTGCAAATGAACTGTAAATAAACCCTGATCTTGACCATCTCCAGGCTTCTGCTTACCCTCTAACTTCCCAAGATGCTCTACTTTCAGTTCCCAGCAGTCTCTACCTTTTGACATGGTATCTGTCATCCCAGTCCCACCTCAAATGACATGTTTCCACTGACTCTACAGCGCAGTGACCTAGTGACTGCCATCCTGTTTTGATTGCAGAGCACTCCTCACCTTCTGCCCTGGTATTGTCCTGACTAATTCCTCCAAGGCACACGCCCAGCCATATTCACCTCAGCATCCCTCACTACATACCTTGCACATATAGGCATCTACTTCCCTCGAGGTTCACATGGTAAAGAATCTGCCTGCAATGCAGGAGACCTGGGTTTGATCCCTGGGTTGGGAAGATCCCCAGAAGAAGGGTATGGATACCTACTCTAGTATTCTTACCTGGAGAATTCCGTGGATAGAGGAGCGTGGCAGACTACAGTTCATGGGGTCGCAGAATTGAACACGACTGAGCAATTAACACACACTTTCATTAAAAAGGGTTCATTGAACCTGAGCTTTCTGTCTGTAACCATAAGTTGTCTGTGGGATTTTCAGGTAGCAGGTGGCATATTTTCTCATAATATACAATATAATATAAGCACGTGAAAGTGAAGTCTCTCAGTTGTGTCCGACTCTTTGCGACCCCATGGACTGTAGCTTATCAGGCTCATCCATCCATGGGATTTTCCAGGCAAAAGTGCTGGAGGGGGTTGCCATTTCCTTCTCCAGGAGGGGATCTTCCCAACCCAGGAATCGAACCCAGGTCTCCCGCATTGCAGGCAAACGCTTTACCGTCTGAGCCACCTTAATTTTTCCATTTACCCTTTATTTCCTTTTTTTCAATGTAATATCTGCCTACCTAGTAAGTATGTGTATTCTCTCTATGTATGTATATATATATATATATATATATATATCCATTTCTGTAGATATCTATATATAGATATATAGATTTTATCCATTATCTGTTGTAAAATTTTATATATAAAGAGAAAATACATGTATATAAGAATATGTAACATATATTGAGAATA